>NW_027002617.1:30000-179284 GCF_036934945.1 Oncorhynchus masou masou | reverse complement strand
ACCTCTTGGTTTCTTAACTCCCTTCACCATCAGGATCAAGTGCATGTTCCAGGAAATGTGGGAGGGGACTCAGCTGGGACGAACAATTACCACCTGATCTGACACGAGAATGGCAGCAGTGGTGTTCAGAACTACCCCAGTTACACCAGCTTGGCTGTGCTTCCATTTGTAGTCTGTAATGGTTTTCAAGCCCTGCCACATCCGACGAGCATCAGAGCTGGTGTAGTATGATTCAATCTCAGTCCTGTATTGGTACTTTGCCTGTTTGATGGTTCGTCGGAGGGCAGAGCAGGATTTTTTATAAGCTTCTGGGTTGGAGTCCCGCACCTTGAAAGCAGCAGCTCTACCCTTTAGCTCAGTGCAAATGTTGCCTGTAATCCATGGCTTCTGGTTGGGGTATGTACGTACAGTCACTGTGGGACGATGTCCTCATTGATTTTCATTTATCAGAATGTGATGGAGTTCATTTGTTGACTTACAGTACCTTATTTATCTTCCTAGGCCGATGCTTGCCATGCGTACCAGATCGTCCACAAGAATGGCATCCCTGACAAGCAGATTGTTGTGATGATGTATGATGATCTGGCAACCAATGAGAAGTGAGTATTCACTTCCTTGACATTTCTGTTCTCCATCTGAACGGTGTCCTAGGGTTGGACGCACATCAACAATAATTTAATCAACTATCTAAGCATATATACAGTGGGGCAAAAGTATTTAGTCAGCCACCAATTGTGCAAGTTCTCCCACTTAAAAAGATGCCTGTAATTTTCATCATAGGTACACTTCAACTATGACAGACAAAATGAGAAAAAAATCCAGAAAAAAATCACATTGTAGGATTTTTAATTTATTTATTTGCAAAATATGGTGGGAAAAAGTATTTGGTCACCTACAAACAAGCAAGATTTCTGGCTCTCACAGACCTGTAACTTCTTCTTTAAGAGGCTCCTCTGTCCTCCACTTGTTACCAGTATTAAAGGCACCTGTTTGAACTTGTTATCAGTATAAAAAAGACACCTGTCCACAACCTCAAACAGTCACACTCCAAACAATTGGTGGCTGACTAAATACTTTTTGCCCCACTGTATATACAGTTACCACCTATCCTGATTTGTAATGCTGTTTACTTTCCTTATGAGAATGGAGACTATACTATATAGACATGCTGACAAGCTGAATGTGCTTTGAACATTAAGTCATACCAGCTCCGGTAAAGCGATCAGAGATTCGGGTGACTCTGGGTTGGCGCCCCTCCTCCTGGGTTGTGCCGTGGCAGAGATCTTTGTGGGCTATACTCGGCCTTGTCTCAGGATGGTAAGTTGGTGGTTGAAGATATCCCTCTAGTGGTGTGGAGGCTGTGCTTTGGCAAAGTGGGTGGGGTTATATATTTGATTTGATGACTTCTACATTTTTACTAAACACAATTAACGGGGGGCGGCAGGGTCGCCTAGTGGTTAGAGTGGAGGGGCGGCAGGGTGGCCTAGTGGTTAGAGTGGAGGGGCGGCAGGGTGGCCTAGTGGTTAGAGGGGGGTCAGAAAAAGAAGGTGATAATAAATTGCATTTGTCACATGTGCCGAATACAACAGTGAAATGTTTACTGACCAACAACGCAGTTTTAAGAAGAATAACCCCCAAAAATACAAATTAAGAAAAAATTAAGAGAAGAAAAACAAATAATTAAAGAGCAGCAGTAAATAACAATAGCGAGGCTATATACAGAGGGTACCGGTACAGAGTCAATGTGGAGGTTATATACAGGGTATTATGGTACAGAGTCAATGTGGAGGCTACATACAGGGGGTACCAGTACAGAGTCAATGTGGAGGCTATATACAGGGTATTATGGTACAGAGTCAATGTGGAGGCTATATACAGAGGGTACCAGTACAGAGTCAATGTGGAGGCTATATACAGGGTATTATGGTACAGAGTCAATGTGGAGGCTATATACAGGGTATTATGGTACAGAGTCAATGTGGAGGCTATATACAGAGGGTACCAGTACAGAGTCAATGTGGAGGCTATATACAGGGTATTATGGTACAGAGTCAATGTGGAGGCTATATACAGGGGTACCGGTACAGAGTCAATGTGGAGGCTATATACAGGGGGTACCAGTACAGAGTCAATGTGGAGGCTATATACAGGGTATTATGGTACAGAGTCAATGTGGAGGCTATATACAGAGGGTACCAGTACAGAGTCAATGTGGAGGCTATATACAGGGTATTACGGTACAGAGTCAATGTGGAGGCTATATACAGGGGTACCAGTACATACTCAATATGGAGGCTATATACAGGGTACCGGTACAGAGTCAAGTGGAGGCTATATACAGGGTATTACAGTACAGAGTCAAAGTGGAGGCTATATACAGGGGATACCAGTACAGAGTCAATGTGAAGGTTATATACAGGGGGTACCAGTACAGAGTCAATGTGGAGGCTATATACAGGGGTACCAGTACAGAGTCAATGTGGAGGCTATATACAGGGGGTACCGGTACAGAGTCAATGTAGAGGCTATATACAGGGGGTACCGGTACAGAGTCAATGTGGAGGCTATATACAGGGGGTACCGGTACAGAGTCAATGTGGAGGCTATATACAGGGTATTACGGTACAGAGTCAATGTGGAGGCTATATACAGGGTATTACGGTACAGAGTCATTGTGGAGGCTATATACAGGGGGTACCAGTACATACTCAATATGGAGGCTATATACAGGGGGTACCGGTACAGAGTCAATGTGGAGGCTATATACAGGGGGTACCGGTACAGAGTCAATGTGGAGGCTATATACAGGAGGTACCGGTACAGAGACAATGTGGAGGCTATATACAGGGGGTACCAGTACATACTCAATGTGGAGGCTATATACAGGGGTACCAGTACAGAGTCAATGTGGAGGTTATATACAGGGGTACCAGTACAGAGTCAATGTGGAGGCTAAATACAGGGGTACCAGTACAGAGTCAATGTGGAGGCTATATACAGGGTGTTACGGTACAGAGTAAATGTGGGGGCTATATACATGGTATTATGGTACAGAGTCAATGTGGAGGCTACATACAGGGGGTACCAGTACAGAGTCAATGTGGAGGCTATATACAGGGTATTACGGTACAGAGTCAATGTGGAGGCTATATACAGGGGGTACCAGTACATACTCAATATGGAGGCTATATACAGGGGGTACCGGGTACAGAGTCAAGTGGAGGCTATATACAGGGTATTACAGTACAGAGTCAATGTGGAGGCTATATACAGGGGATACCAGTACAGAGTCAATGTGAAGGTTATATACAGGGGGTACCAGTACAGAGTCAATGTGGAGGCTATATACAGGGGGTACCGGTACAGAGTCAATGTGGAGGCTATATACAGGGGGTACCGGTACAGAGTCAATGTGGAGGCTATATACAGGGGGCACCGGTACAGAGTCATTGTGGAGGCTATATACAGGGGGTACCGCTACAGAGTCAATGTGGAGGCTATATACAGGGGTACCGGTGCAGAGTCAATGTGGAGGCTATACAGGGGGTACCGGTAAAGAGTCAATGTGGAGGCTATATACAGGGGGTACCGGTACAGAGTCAATGTGGAGGCTATATACAGGGGGTACCGGTACCGAGTCAATGTGGAGGCTATATACAGGGTGTACCGGTACAGAGTCAATGTGGAGGCTATATACAGGAGGTACCGGTACAGAGTCAATGTGGAGGCTATATACAGGGGGTACAGAGTCAATGTGGAGACTATATACAGGGTATTACGGTGCAGAGTCAATGTGGAGGCTATATACAGGGTGTTACGGTACAGAGTCAATGTGGAGGCTATATACAGGGGGTACCAGTACATACTCAATATGGAGGCTATATACAGGGTACCGGTACAGAGTCAAGTGGAGGCTATATACAGGGTATTACAGTACAGAGTCAATGTGGAGGCTATATACAGGGGATACCAGTACATACTCAATGTGGAGGCTATATACAGGGGGTAACGGTACAGAGTCAATGTGGAGGCTATATACAGGAGGTACCGGTACAGAGTCAATGTGGAGGCTATATACAGGGTATTACGGTACAGAGTCAATGTGGAGGCTATATACAGGGTATTACGGTACAGAGTCAATGTGGAGGCTATATACAGGGGGTACCAGTACAGAGTCAATGTGGAGGCTATATACAGGGGTATTACAGTACAGAGTTTATGTGGAGACTCTATACAGGGTATTACAGTACAGAGTCAATGTGGAGGCTATATACAGGGTATTACAGAACAGAGTCAATGTGGAGGCAATATACAGGGTATTACAGTACAGAGTCAATGTGGAGGCTATATACAGGGGGTACCGGTAAAGAGTCAATGTGGAGGCTATATACAGGGGGTACCGGTACAGAGTCAATGTGGAGGTTATATACAGGGGGTACCGGTACAGAGTCAATGTGGAGGCTATATACAGGGGGTACCGGTACAGAGTCAATGTGGAGGCTATATACAGGATGTACCGGTACAGAGTCAATGTGGAGGTTATATACAGGGGGGTACCGGTACAGAGTCAATGTGGAGGCTATATACAGGGGGTACCTGTACAGAGTCAATGTGGAGGCTATATACAGGGGGTACCGGTACAGAGTCAATGTGGAGGCTATATACAGGGTATTATGGTACAGAGTCAATGTAGAGGCTATATACAGAGGGTACCGATACAGAGTCAATGTGGAGGCTATATACAGGGTATTACGGTACAGAGTCAATGTGGAGGCTATATACAGGGGGTACCAGTACATACTTAATATGGAGGCTATATACAGGGGGTACCGGTACAGAGTCAAGTGGAGGCTATATACAGGGTATTACAGTACAGAGTCAAAGTGGAGGCTATATACAGGGGATACCAGTACAGAGTCAATGTGAAGGTTATATACAGGGGTACCAGTACAGAGTCAATGTGGAGGCTATATACAGGGGGTACCAGTACAGAGTCAATGTGGAGGCTATATACAGGGGGTACCGGTACAGAGTCAATGTGGAGGCTATATACAGGGGGTACCGGTACAGAGTCAATGTGGAGGCTATACACAGGGGGTACCGGTACAGAGTCAATGTGGAGGCTATATACAGGGTATTACGGTACAGAGTCAATGTGGAGGCTATATACAGGGTATTACGGTACAGAGTCAATGTGGAGGCTATATACAGGGTATTACGGTACAGAGTCAATGTGGAGGCTATATACAGGGGGTACCAGTACATACTCAATATGGAGGCTATATACAGGGGGTACCGGTACAGAGTCAATGTGGAGGCTATATACAGGGGGTACCGGTACAGAGTCAATGTGGAGGCTATATACAGGAGGTACCGGTACAGAGACAATGTGGAGGCTATATACAGGGGTAGCAGTACATACTCAATGTGGAGGCTATATACAGGGGGTACCAGTACAGAGTCAATGTGGAGGTTATATACAGGGGGTACCAGTACAGAGTCAATGTGGAGGCTAAATACAGGGGGTACCAGTACAGAGTCAATGTGGAGGCTATATACAGGGTGTTACGGTACAGAGTAAATGTGGGGGCTATATACAGGGTATTATGGTACAGAGTCAATGTGGAGGCTACATACAGGGGGTACCAGTACAGAGTCAATGTGGAGGCTATATACAGGGTATTACGGTACAGAGTCAATGTGGAGGCTATATACAGGGTATTACGGTACAGAGTCAATGTGGAGGCTATATACAGGGGGTACCAGTACATACTCAATATGGAGGCTATATACAGGGGGTACCGGTACAGAGTCAAGTGGAGGCTATATACAGGGTATTACAGTACAGAGTCAATGTGGAGGCTATATACAGGGGATACCAGTACAGAGTCAATGTGAAGGTTATATACAGGGGGTACCAGTACAGAGTCAATGTGGAGGCTATATACAGGGGGTACCAGTACAGAGTCAATGTGGAGGCTATATACAGGGGGTACCGGTACAGAGTCAATGTGGAGGCTAAATACAGGGGGTACCGGTACAGAGTCAATGTGGAGGCTATATACAGGGGGTACCGGTACAGAGTCATTGTGGAGGCTATATACAGGGGGTACCGGTACAGAGTCAATGTGGAGGCTATATACAGGGGGCCGGTACAGAGTCAATGTGGAGGCTATATACAGGGGGTACCGGTACAGAGTCAATGTGGAGGCTATATACAGGGGGTACCAGTACAGAGTCAATGTGGAGGCTATATACAGGAGGTACTGGTACAAAGTCAATGTGGAGGCTATATACAGGGTATTACGGTACAGAGTCAATGTGGAGACTATATACAGGGTATTACGGTACAGAGTCAATGTGGAGGCTATATACAGGGTATTACAGAACAGAGTCAATGTGGAGGCTATATACAGGGGGTACCAGTACAGAGTCAATGTGGAGGCTATATACAGGAGGTACTGGTACAGAGTCAATGTGGAGGCTATATACAGGGTATTACGGAACAGAGGCAATGTGGAGGCTATATACAGGGTATTACAGTACAGAGTCAACGTGGAGGCTATATACAGGGTATTACAGTACAGAGTCAATGTGGAGTTTATATACAGGGTATTACAGTACAGAGTCAGTGTGGAGGCTATATACAGGGTATTACAGTACAGAGTCAACGTGGAGGCTGTATACAGGGGGTACCAGTACAGAGTCAATGTGGAGGCTATATACAGGAGGTACCGGTACAGAGACAATGTGGAGGCTATATACAGGGGGTACCAGTACATACTCAATGTGGAGGCTATATACAGGGGGTACCAGTACAGAGTCAATGTGGAGGTTATATACAGGGGGTACCAGTACAGAGTCAATGTGGAGGCTAAATACAGGGGGTACCCGTACAGAGTCAATGTGGAGGCTATATACAGGGTGTTACGGTACAGAGTAAATGTGGGGGCTATATACAGGGTATTATGGTACAGAGTCAATGTGGAGGCTACATACAGGGGGTACCAGTACAGAGTCAATGTGGAGGCTATATACAGGGTATTACGGTACAGAGTCAATGTGAGGCTATATACAGGGGGTACCAGTACATACTCAATATGGAGGCTATATACAGGGGGTACCGGTACAGAGTCAAGTGGAGGCTATATACAGGGTATTACAGTACAGAGTCAATGTGGAGGCTATATACAGGGGGTACCGGTACAGAGTCAATGTGGAGGCTATATACAGGGGTAACGGTACAGAGTCAATGTGGAGGCTATATACAGGGGGCACCGGTACAGAGTCATTGTGGAGGCTATATACAGGGGGTACCGCTACAGAGTCAATGCGGAGGCTATATACAGGGGGTACCGGTGCAGAGTCAATGTGGAGGCTATATACAGGGGGTACCGGTAAAGAGTCAATGTGGAGGCTATATACAGGGGGTACCGGTACAGAGTCAATGTGGAGGCTATATACAGGGGTACCAGTACATACTCAATATGGAGGCTATATACAGGGGTACCAGTACAGAGTCAAGTGGAGGCTATATACAGGGTATTACAGTACAGAGTCAATGTGGAGGCTATATACAGGGATACCAGTACATACTCAATGTGGAGGCTATATACAGGGGGTACCAGTACAGAGTCAATGTGGAGGCTATATACAGGGTATTACGGTACAGAGTCAATGTGGAGGCTATATACAGGGGGTACCAGTACAGAGTCAATGTGGAGGCTATATACAGGGTATTACAGAACAGAGTCAATGTGGAGGCAATATACAGGGTATTACAGTACAGAGTCAATGTGGAGGCTATATACAGGGGGTACCGGTAAAGAGTCAATGTGGAGGCTATATACAGGGGGTACCGTACAGAGTCAATGTGGAGGTTATATACAGGGGGTACCGGTACAGAGTCAATGTGGAGGCTATATACAGGGGGTACCGGTACAGAGTCAATGTGGAGGCTATATACAGGGTACCGGTACAGAGTCAATGTGGAGGCTATATACAGGATGTACCGGTACAGAGTCAATGTGGAGGTTATATACAGGGGGGTACCGGTACAGAGTCAATGTGGAGGGTATATACAGGGGGTACCGGTACAGAGTCAATGTGGAGGCTATATACAGGGGGTACCAGTACAGAGTCAATGTGAAGGCTATATACAGGGTATTACAGAACAGAGTCAATGTGGAGGCTATATACAGGGTATTACAGAACAGAGTCAATGTGGAGGCTATATACAGGGTATTACAGTACAGAGTCAATGTGGAGGCTATATACAGGAGGTACCGGTACAGAGTCAAGTGGAGGCTATATACAGGGTATTACGGTACAGAGTCATTGCGGAGACTATATACAGGGTATTACGGTACAGAGTCAATGTGGAGGCTATATACAGGGTATTACAGTACAGAGTTTATGTGGAGACTCTATACAGGGTATTACGGTACAGAGTCAATGTGGAGGCTATATACAGGGTATTACGGTACAGAGTCAATGTGGAGGCTATATACAGGGGGTACCAGTACAGAGTCAATGTGGAGGCTATATACAGGGTATTGCGGAACAGAGGCAATGTGGAGGCTATATACAGGGTATTACAGTACAGAGTCAATGTGGAGGCTATATACAGGGTATTACAGAACAGAGTCAATGTGGAGGCTATATACAGGGTATTACAGTACAGAGTCAATGTGGAGGCTATATACAGGGGGTACCGGTAAAGAGTCAATGTGGAGGCTATATACATGGGGTACCGGTACAGAGTCTCATCCTTCTAGACCTATCGGCTGCCTTCGATACTGTGAACCATCAGATCCTCCTCTCCACCCTCTCCGAGTTTGGCATCTCCGGCGCGGCCCACGCTTGGATTGCGTCCTACCTGACAGGTCGCTCCTACCAGGTGGCGTGGCGAGAATCTGTCTCCTCGCCACGCGCTCTCACCACTGGTGTCCCCAGGGCTCTGTTCTAGGCCCTCTCCTATTCTCGCTATACACCAAGTCACTTGGCTCTGTCATAACCTCACATGGTCTCTCCTATCATTGCTATGCAGACGACACACAATTAATCTTCTCCTTTCCCCTTCTGATGACCAGGTGGCGAATCGCATCTCTGCATGTCTGGCAGACATATCAGTGTGGATGACGGATCACCACCTCAAGCTGAACCTCGGCAAGACGGAGCTGCTCTTCCTCCCGGGGAAGGACTGCCCGTTCCATGATCTCGCCATCACGGTTGACAACTCCATTGTGTCCTCCTCCCAGAGCGCTAAGAACCTTGGCGTGATCCTGGACAACACCCTGTCGTTCTCAACTAACATCAAGGCGGTGGCCCGTTCCTGTAGGTTCATGCTCTACAACATCCGCAGAGTACGACCCTGCCTCACACAGGAAGCGGCGCAGGTCCTAATCCAGGCACTTGTCATCTCCCGTCTGGATTACTGCAACTCGCTGTTGGCTGGGCTCCCTGCCTGTGCCATTAAACCCCTACAACTCATCCAGAACGCCGCAGCCCGTCTGGTGGTCAACCTTCCCAAGTTCTCTCACGTCACCCCCCCTCCGCTCTCTCCACTGGCTTCCAGTTGAAGCTCGCATCCGCTACAAGACCATGGTGCTTGCCTACGGAGCTGTGAGGGGAACGGCACCGCAGTACCTCCAGGCTCTGATCAGGCCCTACACCCAAACAAGGGCACTGCGTTCATCCACCTCTGGCCTGCTCGCCTCCCTACCACTGAGGAAGTACAGTTCCCGCTCAGCCCAGTCAAAACTGTTCGCTGCTCTGGCCCCAGAATGGTGGAACAAACTCCCTCACGACGCCAGGACAGCGGAGTTAATCACCACCTTCCGGAGACACCTGAAACCCCACCTCTTCAAGGAATACCTAGGATAGGATAAAGTAATCCTTCTCACCCCCCCCCTTAAATGATTTAGATGCACTATTGTAAAGTGGCTGTTCCACTGGATGTCAGAAGGTGAATTCACCAATTTGTAAGTCGATCTGGATAAGAGCGTCTGCTAAATGACTTAAATGTAATGTAAATGTAATGTGGAGGCTATAAACAGGGGTACCGGTACAGAGTCAATGTGGAGGCTATATACAGGGGGTACCAGTACAGAGTCAATGTGGAGGCTATATACAGGGGGTACCGGTACAGAGTCAATGTGGAGGCTATATACAGGGTGTACCGGTACAGAGTCAATGTGGAGGCTATATACTGGGGTACCAGTACAGAGTCAGTGTGTAGGCTATATACAGGGTATTACTGTACAGAGTCAATGTGGAGGCTATATACAGGGTGTACCGGTACAGAGTCAATGTGGAGGCTATATACAGGGTGTACCGGTACAGAATCAATGTGGAGGCTATATATAGGGGGTACCAGTACAGAATCAATGTGGAGGCTATATACAGGGGGTACCAGTACAGAGTCAATGTGGAGGCTATATACAGGGGGTACCAGTACAGAGTCAATGTGGAGGCTATATACAGGGGGTACTGGTACAGAGTCAATGTGGAGGCTATATACAGGGGGTACCGGTACAGAGTCAATGTGAAGGCTATATACAGGGGTACCAGTACAGAGTCAATGTGGAGGCTATATACAGGGGGTACCAGTACAGAGTCAATGTGGAGGCTATATACAGTATATTACGGTACAGAGTCAGTGTGGAGGCTATAAACAGGGTATTAAGGTACAGAGTCAATGTGGAGGCTATATACAGGGGGTACTGGTACAGAGTCAATGTGAAGGCTATATACAGGGGTACCAGTACAGAGTCAATGTGGAGGCTATATACAGGGGTACTGGTACAGAGTCAATGTGAAGGCTATATACAGGGGGTACCAGTACAGAGTCAATGTGGAGGCTATATACAGGGGTTACCAGTACAGAGTCAATGTGGAGGCTATATACAGTATATGACGGTACAGAGTCAATGTGGAGGCTATATACAGGGTATTACGGTACAGAGTCAATGTGGAGGCTATATACAGGGTATTACTGTACAGAGTCAATGTGGAGGCTATATACAGGGTATTACGGTACAGAGTCAATGTGGAGGCTATATACAGGGGTACTGGTACAGAGTCAATGTGGAGGTTATATACAGGGGGTACCAGTACAGAGTCAATGTGGAGGCTATATACAGGAGGTACTGGTACAGAGTCAATGTGGAGGCTATATACAGGAGGTACTGGTACAGAGTCAATGTGGAGGCTATATACAGGGGTACTGGTACAGAGTCAATGTGGAGGCTATATACAGGGGTACTGGTACAGAGTCAATGTGAGGCTATATACAGGAGGTACTGGTACAGAGTCAATGTGGAGGCTATATACAGGGGTACTGGTACAGAGTCAATGTGGAGGCTATATACAGGGGTACTGGTACAGAGTCAATGTGGAGGCTATATACAGGGGTTACCGGTACAGAGTCAATGTGGAGGCTATATACAGGGTATTACGGTACAGAGTCAATGTGTCGAGGTAATTGAGATAATTATGTACATGCAGGTGGGGTTGTTAAAGTGACTATGCATAGATAATAACAGAGAGTAGCAGCAGCGTAGAAGAGGGGGGCAATGCAAATAGTCTGGGTAGCCATTTGATTCGCTGTTCAGGATTCTTATGGCTTGGGGGTAGAAGCTGTTTAGAAGCCTCTTGGACCTAGACTTGGTCCTCCGGTGATGGACTTGGCCGTACACACTACCCTCTGTATGCCTTGCAGTCGGAGGCCAGTGATGCAACCCGGCAGGATTGTGTTTAATCTTTGAGGATCTGAGGACCCATGCCAAATCTTTACAATCTCCTGAGTGGGAATAGGTTTTGTCGTGCCCTCTTCACGACTGTCATGGTGTGCTTGGACCATGTTAGTTTGTTGGTGATGTGGACGCCAAGGAACTTGAAGCACTCAACCTGCTCCACTACAGCCCCGTCGATGAGAATGGGGGCGTGGCTCAGTCCTCCTTTTCCTGTAGTCCACAATCATCTCCTTTGTCTTGATCACGTTGAGGGAGACGTGGCGATGATACCGGTTTCCTGTTTATCTGGTTCCGTTTCCTGTTTAAATGATGTATCATACATGTTTATAACCGTTCCTCTTCCTGCGTTCCTCTTCCTGCGTTCCTCTTCCTGCGTTCCTCTTCCTGCGTTCCTCTTCCTGCGTTCCTCTGTTTTCCTAAGACATGTGGGAGCTTGTCCAGCTGCTCTGCACAAAGCAAACACAGATCTTCCCACATTTCTGTTCCCTGTTATTATCCTCTTCCCTCCGTATCTTCCTGCGTTCCTCTGTTTTGATAAGACATGTGGGAGCTTGTCAGCTGCTCTGCACAAAGCAAACACAGATCCATTACTTTCTGTTATGTTATTATCTCTATATCCATATCACTGTGTGCACCTACAGTATATTGGGATCACTGTACAATTAAAAGATTACAAAAAGTGTGTAGTTACAGTGTAGTTACTGTAGTTACAGCAGTAGTTACTTTTGTGATACAGTTGAAGTGGGAAGTTTACATACACTTAGGTTGGAGTCATTAAAACTAGTTTACATACACTTAGGTTGGAGTCATTAAAACTTGTTTTTCAACCACTTCACATATTTCTTGTTAAAAAGCTATAGGTTTTGTCAAGTCGGTTAGGACATCTACTTTGTGCAGGACACAAATCATTATTCCAACAATTGTTTACAGATTATTTCACTTATAATTCACTGTTTCACAATTCCAGTGGGTCAGAAGTTTACATACACTAAATTGACTGTGCCTTTAAACAGCTTGGAAAATTCCAGAAAATTATGTCATGGCTTTAGAAGCTTCTGATAGGCTAATTGACATCATTTGAGTCAATTGGAGGTGTACCTGTGGATGTATTTCAAGGCCTTCCTTTAAACTCAGTGCCTCTTTGCTTGACATCATGGGAAAATCAAAAGAAATCAGCCAAGACCTCAGAAAAAAATTGTAGTCCTCCACAAGTCTGATTCATCCCTGGGAGCAATTTCCAAGCACCTGAAGGTACAACATTCATCTGTACAAACAATAGTACCCAAGTATAAACACCATGGGATCAAGCAGACATCATACCGCTCAGGAAGGAGACACATTCTGTCTCCTAGAGATGAACATGTACTTTGGTGCAAAAAGTGCAAATCAATCCCAGAACAGCAGCAAAGGACCTTGTGAAGATGCTGGAGGAAACAGGTACATAAGTATCTATATCCACAGTAAACAAGTCCTATATTGACATAACCTGAAGACCGCTCAGCAAGGAAGAAGCCACTGCTCCAAAACCCCCATAAAAAAGCCAGACTACGGTTTGCAACTGCACATGGGGACAAAGATTATACTTTTTGGAGAATTGTCCTGTGGTCTGATGAAACAAAAACAAAAATAGAACTGTTTGGCCATAATGACCATCGTTATGTTTGGAGGAAAAGGGGGAGGCTTGCAAGCCAAAGAACACCATCCCAACCGTGAAGCACGGGGGTGGCAGCATCATGTTGTGTGGGTGCTTTGCTGCAGGAGGGACTGGTGCACAAAATAGATGGCATCATGAGGCGGAAAATGATGTGGATATATTGAAGCAGCATCTCAAGACATCAGTCAGGAAGTTAAAGCTTGGTCGCAAATGGGTCTTCCAAATGGACAATGACCCCAAGCATACTTCCAAAGTTGTGGAAAAATGGCTTAAGGACAACAAAGTCAAGGTATTGGAGTGGCCATCACAAAGCCCTGACTTCAACCCTATAGAAAATTTGTGGGCAGAACTGAAAAAGTGTGTGTGAGCAAGGAGGCCTACAAACCTGACTCAGTTACACCAGCTCTGTCAGGAGGAATGGGCCAAAATTCCCACAACTTATTGTGCGAAGCTTGTGGAAGGCTACCAAACATTTGACCCAAGTTAAACAATTTAAAGGCAATGCTACCAAATACTAATTGAGTATTTGTTAACTTCTGACCCACTGGGAATGTGATGAAATAAATCTGAAATAAATCACTCTACTATTATTCTGACATTTCACATTTGTAAAATAAAGTTGATCCGAACTGACCTAAGACAGGGAAATATATATATATATCAATGATGTCGCTCTTGCTGGTGATTCTTTGATCCACCTCGACCCGCACCCTCCTGCCCGATGAGCATCACTACTCTGGACGGTCCGGACTTAGAATATGGACAACTACTAATACCTAGGTATGTGGTTTTACTGTAAACTCTCTTCCAGACTCATATTAAGCATCTCCAATCCAAATTTAAATCTATAAAATCGGCTTTATATTTCGCAACAAACCCTCCTTCACTCATGCTGCCAAACATACCCTCGTAAAACGGACTATTCTGCCAATCTTTGACTTCAGCGATGTCATTTACCAAATAGCCTCCAACGGTCAGAAAATTGGATGTAGTCTATCACAGTGCCATCCGTTTTGTCACCAAAGCCTGATATACTACCCACCACTGCGATCTGTACGCACATCATCATCTGCACATCTATCACTCCAGTGTTAATTGCTGAATTGTAATTCCTTGGTCTATTTATTGCCTTACCTCCTTACTTCATTTGCACACACTGTATACAGATTTTCTATTGTGTTATTGACTGTACATTTGTTCATCCCATATGTAACTCTGCGTTGTTGTTTGTGCTGCGTTGCTTTATCTTGGCCAGGTCGCAGTTGTAAATGACAACTTGTTCTCAACTGACCTGGTTAAATAAAAGGGGGAAAGAAATACTTGTTTTTTTTAATTATTTAATACAGGGAATTTTTACTAGGATTAAATGTCAGTAATTGTGAAAAACTGAGTTAAAATGTATTTGGCTAAGGTGTATGTAAACTTCAGACTTCAAATGTAGGTACATACATAATTTACATATCATTTGACTAAATTAAACAGAGTCATCGATTAAAAAATACATTTAAAAAAATGAACAAGTGGTCTTAAACTGAACTACCACTCTCAGATGGGATGAACCCGGATGCCCGAAAAACCTGATTGGTTGGATTCAACTTTCATCTCTCCAGTCATGGCGGGTATCTCGAAATAACATCTCCCTAGCTTGTAGCCTCCGTATCTGTTAAATGTGTTCAAATATGAACAGACACATTTTTGACACACAACTTTCAAAACCTTTAAAAAGTTGTAGGATTTATCCCGAAAAACTAGAGGTAGTGGTTAGTGAAACATAGCTAAGACACATTGTATTTCTGGCAAAGAATAAGATTGTTTACTGTAAAACGAAGTTGCTCATTACCAAACAATAACAAAAGGCGTTTCGGGTGTTCGGGGTAAACAGTTTTGACTCCGCCCACATTGAGCCCGGCCCCGTTCGGAACTCCTCCATTAAACTGCATGATCAGTAAACAGGTGCACCTCGTGCTAGGAAAAATAAAAAAAAGGCCACTCTAAAATGTGCAGTTTTGTCACACAACACAATGCCACAGATGTCTGAAGTTTAAGGGAGAGTGTAATTAGCATGCTGACTGCAGGAATATCTACCAGACCTGTTGCCAGAGAATTTAAATGTTCATTTCTCTACCATAATGCAATGTATGTCCAACTGGCCTCGTAACCATAGATCGCGTGTAACCACGGGATCCCAGGTCCTCCACATTCGGCTTCTTCACATGTGGGATCGTTTGAGACCAGCTACCCAGACTGCTGATAAAACTGCGGGTTTTGCACAAACGAAGCATTTCTGCACAACCCGTCTTAGTGAAACTCGTCTGTGTGTTCGTCGTCCTCACCAGGGTCGAGACCTGACTGCAGTTCGGCGTTGTAACCGACTTCAGTGGACAAATGCTCACCTTCGATGACCACTGTCACGCTGGAGAAGTGTGCTCCTCACGGATGAATCACGGTTTCAACTGTACCTGGCAATGTGTATGGCACCTTGTGGGTGAGCGGTTTGCTGATGTCAACGTTGTGAACAGAGTGCCCCATGGTGGTGGTGGGGTTATGGTATGGGCAGGCATAAACTACGGACAATGAACATTATTGCATTTATTGATGGCGATTTGAATGCCCTGAGATCCAGAGGCTCATTGTCGTGCCATTCATCCGCCACCATGATAATGCAAAGCCCCATGTCGCAAAGATCTGAACACAATTCCTAGAAGCTGTAAATGTCCCAGTTCTTCCCATGGCCTGCATTACTCACCAGACATGTCACACAACTTCCCACAGTCATTGAAGAGTTGTTTTCCAGGCCAAAATCAACAGCCTGATCCACTCTACGCGAAGTGTCGCGCTGCACGAGACAAACGGTTTTCTGACCAACAGATGCATATCTGTATTCCCAGTCATATGTAATCCATAGAATAGGGACTAATTACATTTATTTTAATTGAAGTATTTCCTTATATGATCTGTAACTCAGTAAAATATGAAATTGTTGCACGTTGCGTTTATATTTACGCATGTAAGATTTTCCACCGATATCTCGCATAATTAATTTTACCAACACAGAAAGATCAGACCATGACAAACGAACTAATGATCTGTCGGCATTCATAAAAATTATACATAAACTTCCATTTTCCATCACAGCTGTCGTGATTTTATTTTATATGACTTAACTCGAAATAAACCTGTATGGAAACGTGGTTTGTGACTGTATTTTTAGAACTCTTTGCATATAAAAAAAGAGACAAGCTGTAAATCAAACGCTCTTTATTTCTCAATATAGAAAAAGAATTAAGTTAAATCGGGAAACAGTCCATCAGAAATTCACCATCTTGTTTTTCCAACCGATGGCCCGTGATACATTTATATAACATTTGTCCCATAAATGAAAAAAAAAGTAAGAAAATGTAAATACTATGTTCACAGTAATAAATATTAAAAACAAAAATATTTTGTACATTGATATATATATAAACAAAAATGGCTGAATAATAAACAATGACGAACCATTATTTTAATTCCCAAGGCATCTGTAACCATGGCCACTAAGATTCTGTAATAAATTCAATAAGGTGATATCTCAGACTGTAGTGCGTCACTGTAAATAAAATGTAAAATAAATCATAGTGCACGTTATTTCCTGCAACTTCCAAAACAAAACCCAATAAGAATGACAATGAGGACAAAGTAAATCATGTCTGGTACAGCACCTGCATGTCTTCCCTCCTGGTCTACGACTCGTTTCTGCATCTCTGTCGTCTTGGCAACGACACGTCCTGCCACGTGTGAAACCACGGCCACTTTCAGGACCAGGCTCGTTAGGAAAATTATTTTGAAACCAATAAGAAAAAATAAAAATAAATCCTCACACTCAATTCTGTCATAATCATAAATCAAACCGTCATCATTAATTTGTGCACATATGTGTGTGTATATATATGTATATATATATATCACGTTGTGTGTGTGTGTTTTTGCACAGTCTGTGTACACAAGTCAGTCAAAGTAATAAGGAAATGCATAGAAAAAGGATGACCATTGGTAGCCACCTAATAGGGCACCTGTCATGTTACATGTTGTGACACAGAGCAAGGCAGAAACAGTGCCTTGCAAAACTATTCATTTTATTGTTTCACAAAGTGGAATTAAAATGGATTTAATTGTACTTTTCTGTCAACGTGGATTTTTTAAATATATTTTTTTTTACATTTAAGACGGCATAAGTATTCAGCTCCCTGAGTCGATATATGTTATAAACCCCTTTTGGCAGCAATTACATCTGTGAGTCTTCTCGGTAAGTCTCGAAGAGCTTTGCACACCTTGATTGTACAGTAATTGCCCATTATCCTTTTCAAAATTCTTCAAGCTCTGCCAAGGTGTTGGGGATCATGGCTCGACAGCCCTTTTCAAGTCTTGCCATAGATTTTCAAGCAGATTTAAATCTAAACTGTAAGTTGCCCACTCAGGACCATTCCCAGCCTCCTTGATAAGCAACTCCAGTGTAGATTTGGCCTTGTGTTTTAGGTCAATGTCCTTCTGAATGGGTGAAATCATCTCTCAGTGTCTGGTGGAAAGCACACTGAAAGCAGGATGTCCTCTCTGAGTTTGACCGTGCTTTGCTCCACCTACTTTCTTTTTTATCCTGAAAACCTCCTCAGTATTTGCCGATGTCACGCATACCCATAACCTGATGCAGCCACCAGCATGCTTGAATATAAGGAGGCGGTCAGGTACACTGTGTTGTATTTTCCCCCAAACATAAGGCTTTGCATTTAGGCCAAAAAGTATATTTCTGTACAGTGTTTTCTCCTTATCACTCTGCTGCTCTAACCACTAGGCTACCCTGCCACATACCAGATCTAGTCCCAACGCTCTAACCACTAGGCTACCCTGCCACATACCAGATCTAGTCCCAACGCTCTAACCACTAGGCTACCCTGCCACATACCAGATCTAGTCCCAACGCTCTAACCACTAGGCTACCCTGCCACATACCAGATCTAGTCCCAACGCTCTAACCACTAGGCTACCCTGCCACATACCAGATCTAGTCCCAACGCTCTAACCACTAGGCTACCCTGCCACCCATCTTCCCCTTCTCACTACTCACTCCTGCTGCATACCAGATCTAGTCCCAACGCTCTAACCACTAGGCTACCCCATTTATCCTTCTCACTATCACTCAGGATCTAGTCCCAACGCTCTAACCACTAGGCTACCCTGCCACATACCAGATCTAGTCCCAACGCTCTAACCACTAGGCTACCCTGCCACATACCAGATCTAGTCCCAACGCTCTAACCACTAACCCCTGCCACCCCATTTATCCTTCTCACATCACTCTGCTGCATACCGATCTAGTCCCAACGCCTAACCACTAGGCTACCCTGCCACCCCATTCTAGTCCACTAACTCTGCTGCATAGGATCTAGTCCAACCACATCTAACCACTAGGCTACCCCCAACCCATTTAACCACTAGGCTACACCTGCTGCATACCGGATCTAGTCCCAACGCTCTAACCACTAGGCTACCCTGCCACATACCAGATCTAGTCCCAACGCTCTAACCACTAGGCTACCCTGCCACATACCAGATCTAGTCCCAACGCTCTAACCACTAGGCTACCCTGCCACATACCAGATCTAGTCCCAACGCTCTAACCACTAGGCTACCCTGCCACCCCATACCAGATCTAGTCCTATCACTCTGCCACTGCATACCGGATCTAGTCTAGTCCCAACGCTCTAACCACTAGGCTACCCTGCCACCCCAGATCTAGTCCCAACGCTCTAACCACTAGGCTCCCTGCCACATACCAGATCTAGTCCCAACGCTCTAACCACTAGGCTACCCTGCCACATACCAGATCTAGTCCCAACGCTCTAACCACTAGGCTACCCTGCCACCCCATTTCTCCTTCTCACTATCACTCTGCTGCATACCAGATGTATATTTTGCATTATTGTCACTGTTATCTAAGTCATTATTGTGGAGTCCACTACGATGTTGATCCAACCTCTTTTTTCATCCCATCACAGCCATTTGAACTTGACCGTTTTAAAAATCACCAATGGCCTCATGGTAACATCCAAACATCACCATGGTAACATCCAATCACCATGGTAACATCCCTGTCCTGTACCTCAGTTCAGAAGGCAGACTGTATCTTTGATGTGTCTGGGTGGTTTTAATAAATCATCCACGGCATCATTATTAACGCGCTTAAAGAGATATTAAAATTCAACGTCTGATTTGATATTGTTTACCCATCTACCAAATCACTGACATTTTATTTATACAAGGCTTTTGAAAAAGCTCCCTGGTTTTTGTAGTTGAATCTGTGTAGAGGGACATTACACATATTGTAGGGGGGAGGTTTAGTCATTCAGAAATAATGTCAACCCCTATTTTATCACACAGAGTCCACGTCACTTATTACGTACGTGATGTTAAGTCACATTTTACTCCTGAACTAAATTTAATCCTTAAACAAAAAGGGGCTGAATATTATTTTAGTTATCGAATTAGTTGTAAATCTTTAAAATGTTTGCACTCCACTTTGACAGACGAGTTGACTATTAAAATACATTTTAATCCCACTTTTTGCAACACGATAACAAAATGGGAAGAAATCCAAAAAGGAGGGGGGTATGAATACTTTTGCAAGTTACTGTAGATGTGTGGACTGCCATCTGTCTCCTCCACCGCCACTGCGTCCCTGGATTCCCTTTCCCCTCGAACATATAGTTCGTCCTAAACAGCACCCTAAACTGCAAAAAGTAGTGCCTTGTGAAAAGTAGTGCACACATACATATATATATACATACATATATATATATATATATATATATAGGGAAATTAAGGTGCCGTTTTGAATGTAGATATGAGTGTTTTCTCCATTAGATTTCTTCCTGCGACCTCTCTTCTCTCTCCTTTTAAAAAAAGGTCAAAGGTCAAATCGAGGAGACGAGGGGGGAAAGTGGACGAAAATGCGCTTGAATGAAACTGTCCTTTTTTTCCCACTCCTGTTCCATCAGGCGAATGACGTTTACAGGGGTGGATTCCAAAATAAATATGTTACGTGATAAATGCGAATGAAGATAGTTATGCAATAGATTTTTCTAGACAAAGGATAAATAGCATATCGTTTAAAAACAACGTGTCCATGCTTTTCTCCTCTGACAATACAACAGCTGATTCAAAAGGGGGTGTGGCAGATATCCAAGCTCTTCCGTTGTAGGATACACTTGTGCTTCCTCGTCAAAAGGAGGCTGAGAGACAAGGAGGGGAGGACCGTCTTCCGTTCGCCTACTAACGAACTGACACACTCCTCGACCACTCATCGGTTTCCTGGTCACGGAGGAGAGACGACGGAGGAGAGACGACAGAGAGGACAGAGAGGAGAGTGGATGGAAGAGAGAGGACAGAGACGACAGAGGAGAGTGGATGGAAGAGAGAGGACAGAGACGACAGAGAGGACAGAGGATGGAAGAGTGGATGGAAGAGAGAGAGGACAGAGAGGAGAGTGGATGGAAGAGAGAGGACAGAGACGACAGAGAGGAGAGTGGATGGAAGAGAGGACAGAGACGACAGAGAGGAGAGTGGATGGAAGAGAGAGGACAGAGACGACAGAGAGGACAGAGAGGACAGAGAGGGGAGGAAGAGGAGAGTGGATGGAAGAGAGAGGACAGAGATGACAGAGGAGAGTGGATGGAAGAGAGAGGACAGAGGAGAGTGGATGGAAGAGAGAGGACAGAGAGGACAGAGAGAGGTGGGGGGATCCTTTCCTCACTGTTAGCAGGCTGGTCTGCTCTTCGGCCTGCAGTAAGGTGAACCCTGACCTCTAACTCGTGACTGGGTTACTCCCAGGAGGACTAGGGTGTAGTCATTAGGGCAGACCGTATTCACCCCAGGTTTCAAAACAAGCATTTCTCATTTGACCAAGTCTATGACAGTTTTATCATCCTCCTGAACCAGTCGCTCAGACCTCGGCCCCCAGCTCTATGACCCCCGTCTCTACGATGGGAACCAGTTTATCATCCACCTGAACCAGTCGCTCAGACCTCGGCCCCCAGCTCTATGACCCCGTCTCTACGATGGGAACCAGTTCAGACCTCGGCCCCCAGCTCTATGACCCCCGTCTCTGATGGGAACCAGTCGCTCAGACCTCGGCCCCCAGCTCTATGACCCCGTCTCTACGATGGGAACCAGTTTAGACCTCGGCCCCCAGCTCTATGACCCCCGTCTCCTGAACCAGTCGCTCAGACCTCGGCCCCCAGCTCTATGACCCCGTCTCTACGATGGGAACCAGTTTATCATCCACCTGAACCAGCAGGATGGTCTTGTCTATATGGGAACGGCTGGTGAGGTCACGGCTACAAGGCACCCACCGGTGAATCACCTGGAGAGAAGGGTTGGTGAGAGAGGGAGGGAGAGAAGGGTTGGTGAGAGAGGGAAGGGAGAGAGGGGGGAGAGAAGGGTTGGTGAGAGAGGGAGGGAGAGGGGTTGTTGACAGAGGGGAGAGAGAAGGGTTGGTGAGAGAGGGAGGGAGAGAGGGGTTGGTGACAGAGGGGAGAGAGAGGGAGGGAGAGAAAGGTTGGTGAGTCATTCCTTTATGTATATATAATATAATATTGAAAACAACATGAATACATTGAAGTTTTAATTTAAAAACAATTCTCGAAGTGATAATTGTAAAACTGAGATGTGTCGTAGTAATATGAAGCGATGGCAAATGTGACCCCTCGCGGAGGAAGTGGAGAACCTACATGTCCCTCCATGCCCTCCAGGGGGCTCCAGTCCCTCCAGCAGCTGCGTCCTGCCCTCAGCCTCACCGTCTCATCAGGCCACTGCAGCTCCATCCGCTTCGACAGGTTAATGACCTCCAGCACCTGGCTCACATCCACGATCTGGTGGGAGAAATATGTGCAGTCAAGATCAGCAGCATCAAATAACTTACAAGAATGTTTTGAGGGGAGGTTATAAACTCCAGTCATCGAGACCCCCCCCCCACCAACCCCCGCCTCACATAGGTACACATTTTAACTGTGGCCCCTGGACAAGCACACCTCATTCAACTTATCAAGGGCTTGAGGATTAGTTGACAAGTTGCATCTGGTGTGCTTGTCCCGGGGCCACAGTTAAAATCAAATCAAATCAAATTTTATTTGTCACATACACATGGTTAGAAGATGTTAATGCGAGTGTAGCGAAGTGCTTGTGCTTCTAGTTCCGACAATGCAGTAATAACCAACAAGTAATCTAACTAACAATTCCAAAACTACTGTCTTATACACAGTGTAAGGGGATAGAGAATGTACTGTGTGTACTGTTTAGGGGTCCTGCAGGAATTTGATTTGAGAAACGCCCTCTGAATTAAAAAGTATCCATTTCAAAATGACTCATACATGTTTCTTTGCCCTGAAAGCAGAGTCAATGGAAAAGGAAACCATAACTCATTTTGTAATTGAGGTGAACTGTCCCTTTTAAAACCTCTTGAGAAACAGTCGCTGTTGATTACAACATTGCTATCGGAGCGTTTTTTTTTCTTCTTCTCCTGACCGACCTGCACTCTGTAGGAGATGTCGTTCCGTCGCACGGCGGACAGAGCCGGGACGTGGTGATCCAGTGGGTCCAACATGGCGCCACTACCCAGCCCGTCGTTACCCAGCAGGCCTACCAGGGTGTGTCTCTTACAGGGCGGGATACTGTGGGAGGAGAGCGAGGCAGAGGGGCCGGCGGGGTCCGAGGACGACCCGGAGCCCAGGCGGAGCTGTAGGGAGGTGGGGAGGGTACGGTGGGACAGTTGGCTGGTAGAGTAGCGCCGGCAGGGCTCCAGGCCAGTGGCTGAGGTACGGAGAGACGAGTGGCGGCTGCTGTTATAGCGGTAGGATGAAGACTGGCTGGTCACGGAGGCTCGGGCTGGAGAGTGGTGCACAAGGCCAGACTGGACCGACTGGGAGCTCTGACTGGTCCCTGAATGGAGGTTAGTTGAGAGATACAGGTTAGTTGGGTCTGTGTGGAGAGGAGAGATTTAGGTTGGTTGGGCCTGTGTGGAGAGGAGAGATACAGGTTGGTTGGGTCTGTGTGGAGAGGAGAGATACGGGTTGGTTGGGCCTGTGTGGAGAGGAGAGATACAGGTTGGTTGGGTCTGTGTGGAGAGGAGAGATACGGGTTGGTTGGGCCTGTGTGGAGAGGAGAGATACGGGTTAGTTGGGTCTGTGTGGAGAGGAGAGATACGGGGTTAGTTGGGTCTGTGTGGAGAGGAGAGATACAGGTTGGTTGGGCCTGTGTGGAGAGGAGAGATACAGGTTGGTTGGGCCTGTGTGGAGAGGAGAGATACAGGTTGGTTGGGCCTGTGTGGAGAGGAGAGATACAGGTTGGTTGGGCCTGTGTGGAGAGGAGGAGATACAGGTTGGTTGGGCCTGTGTGGAGAGGAGAGATACAGGTTGGTTGGGCCTGTGTGGAGAGGAGAGATACAGGTTGGTTGGGCCTGTGTGGAGAGGAGAGATACAGGTTGGTTGGGCCTGTGTGGAGAGGAGAGATACAGGTTGGTTGGGCCTGTGTGGAGAGGAGAGATACAGGTTGGTTGGGCCTGTGTGGAGAGGAGAGATACAGGTTAGTTGGGTCTGTGTGGAGAGGAGAGATTTAGGTTGGTTGGGCCTGTGTGGAGAGGAGAGATACAGGTTGGTTGGGTCTGTGTGGAGAGGAGAGATACAGGTTGGTTGGGCCTGTGTGGAGAGGAGAGATACAGGTTGGTTGGGTCTGTGTGGAGAGGAGAGATACGGTTGGTTGGGTCTGTGTGGAGAGGAGAGATACAGGTTGGTTGGGCGGGTTAGTTGGGTCTGTGTGGAGAGGAGAGATACGGGTTAGTTGGGTCTGTGTGGAGAGGAGAGATACAGGTTGGTTGGGCCTGTGTTGGAGAGGAGAGATACAGGTTGGTTGGGCCTGTGTGGAGAGGAGAGATACAGGTTGGTTGGGCCTGTGTGGAGAGGAGAGATACAGGTTAGTTGGGCCTGTGTGGAGAGGAGAGATACAGGTTGGTTGGGCCTGTGTGGAGAGGAGAGATACAGGTTGGTTGGGCCTGTGTGGAGAGGAGAGATACAGGTTGGTTGGGCCTGTGTGGAGAGGAGAGATACAGGTTGGTTGGGCCTGTGTGGAGAGGAGAGATACAGGTTGGTTGGGCCTGTGTGGAGAGGAGAGATACAGGTTGGTTGGGCCTGTGTGGAGAGGAGAGATACAGGTTAGTTGGGCCTGTGTGGAGAGGAGAGATACAGGTTGGTTGGGCCTGTGTGGAGAGGAGAGATACAGGTTGGTTGGGCCTGTGTGGAGAGGAGAGATACAGGTTGGTTGGGCCTGTGTGGAGAGGAGAGATACAGGTTAGTTGGGCCTGTGTGGAGAGGAGAGATACAGGTTGGTTGGGTCTGTGTGGAGAGGAGAGATACAGGTTGGTTGGGTCTGTGTGGAGAGGAGAGATACAGGTTGGTTGGGCCTGTGTGGAGAGGAGAGATACAGGTTGGTTGGGTCTGTGTGGAGAGGAGAGATACGGGTTGGTTGGGTCTGTGTGGAGAGGAGAGATACAGGTTGGTTGGGCCTGTGTGGGAGGAGAGATACAGGTTGGTTGGGTCTGTGTGGAGAGGAGAGAGATACAGGTTGGTTGGGTCTGTGTGGAGAGGAGAGATACAGGTTGGTTGGGTCTGTGTGGAGAGGAGAGATACGGGTTGGTTGGGTCTGTGTGGAGAGGAGAGATACAGGTTGGTTGGGTCTGTGTGGAGAGGAGAGATACAGGTTGGTTGGGCCTGTGTGGAGAGGGAGAGATACAGGTTGGTTGGGTCTGTGAGAGGAGAGATACAGGTTGGGTTGGTTGGGTCTGTGGAGGAGAGGAGAGATACAGGTTGGTTGGGTCTGTGTGGGGAGGAGAGATACAGGTTGGTTGGGTCTGTATGGAGAGGAGAGATACAGGTTGGTTGGGCCTGTGTGGAGAGGAGAGATACAGGTTGGTTGGGCCTGTGTGGAGAGGAGAGATACGGGTTGGTTGGGCCTGTGTGGAGAGGAGAGATACAGGTTGGTTGGGTCTGTGTGGAGAGGAGAGATACAGGTTGGTTGGGCCTGTGTGGAGAGGAGAGATACAGGTTGGTTGGGTCTGTGTGGAGAGGAGAGATACAGGTTGGTTGGGTCTGTGTGGAGAGGAGAGATACAGGTTGGTTGGGTCTGTGTGGAGAGGAGAGATACAGGTTGGTTGGGTCTGTGTGGAGAGGAGAGAAGGTAACCAGGTGAGAACAGTTTTTTGTGATATCTGGGAAACATTTTGAGAGAGATACAGGTTGGTTGGGTCTGTTCAGGAAGATACAGGTTGGTTTCCCTGTGTGGAATTGAGAAGGATCACCCCAGCCTGGTTGGGTCGTGGTGGTGAGTGCTCACTCACAGGTTGGTTGTGGCTGGTGGAGGCCAGGGAGATACAGGTTGGTTGGGCCTGTGGGACAGGAGAGCTCTGGTTGGTTGGGTCACCGTGGAGAGGAGTACCATTGGTTGGGTCTGTGTGGAGAGGACAAGCCCCCTGGTTCAGAGTCTGTGTTCCCACCACTGTTACAGCCAGCTTGGGCCTGTGTGGAGAGGAGAGATACAGGTTGAGGGGTGGTGGAGAGGAGAGAAGGGGTTGTTGGGTCTGTGTGGAGAGGACGAGAGACAGGTTAGTTGGTGTCTGTGTGGAGGGACGAGATACAGGTTGGTTGGGCCGAGAGGGAGCGAGGTGAGAACAGTTTTTTGTGATATCTGGGAAACATTTTTAGAGATTTGATAAGCAATTCAGGAAATTGCGAATGTCCCCGAATTGAGAGGACTCACCCCAGCCCTGGTGGACGAAGCGAGAGGTGCTCACTCATAGCGAGAGGTAGGAAGGGACAGAGGGAGCGACCGGTCTTGACAGGGGACACCGAGCTCTGAGGGACACCGCTCAGCCCTGTCCCATTACCACTGGTGAGGACAAGCCCTGCATCAGAGTCCTCAATGACCACTGTTACAGCCAGCGACAGCCCTTACGCAATCTACAGAGAGGGGTGAGTGGAAGACAGAGAGGGGGGTGAGAGCGAGAGGTGAGGGACGAGAGAGACGCGAGAGGGACGAGAGAGACGAGAGGACGAGAGACGAGAGAGCGAGAGGGACGAGAGAGCGAGAGGGACGAGGGACGAGAGCGAGAGGAGGACCAGAGAGCGAGAGGGACGAGAGAGCGAGAGGGACGAGACGAGAGCGAGAGGGACAGAAGAGCGAGAGGGACGACCGAGAGGGACGAGAGCGAGAGGGACGAGAGAGCGAGAGGGACGGAGAGCGAGAGAGGACGAGAGAGCGAGAGAGGGACGAGAGAGCGAGAGGGACGAGAGAGCGAGAGGGACGAGAGAGCGAGAGGGACGAGAGAGCGAGAGAGCGAGAGGGACGAGAGAGCGAGAGGTGAGGGACAGAAAACAGTGTTTTACAGTAACCAGACCAAGACCCCAAAAAGCAAGCAGAACCACAGTGGAACGTTATCTCCCTAGAATACATTTTAAAGAGAGTCCCAATACTATCTACATTCTCCTGTAGTGTAGTCGTTCACACAAATCTAAAATCTTTGGATTGGTAGAGGCATGGGCTAACGGGAGTTTCCACAAATACTTGTTATACCAGTCATTGCCTTTTAAAATCAGTGAAGAGAAGTGAACAAGTGCACACTTTAGGAGAGAAGAAAAATTATTGGAACATACGCAGAATGCTGATTGGTCCTCCCAGGATGTGACCTACCTGTGCCAGGTACTGACGATTAACTTCCTTATATTGCCAATGCTGATTGGTCCTCCCAGGATGTGACCTAGCTGTGTGTGTGAGTTGCAATAGGACGTAGTCAGGGGCGACACGTAGATGGGGTATCCAATGGGCTGGTCACACGACGAGTTGATCATGTTGCGCAACGCCTGTTTGGCGTTCTGGATGCTTCCGCGTTCTGGGTTCCTGTTCCGTAAGAACACCAGCTCCTGCTGTTGTCCCGCCCACAACCCGCGGACACATTCCTTGTTCACCTGCAAGAGGATGCTCATTTAATACGTTTTTTTTTTTTTTTAAACGAGTTCATTCTTCAATCCCGTTGTTAACCAGTTAATGAATGTATAAATGACATGGGGAGTTGAGCGAAATCTACTATTCACAACACCTGGTTTCCTTTCTGTCCTCTCTTCCTATTTTTTATTTTTTATTTTACCTTTATTTAACCAGGCAAGTCAGTTAAGAACAAATTCTTATTTTCAATGACTGCCTAGGAACAGTGGGTTAACTGCCTGTTCAGGGGCAGAACGACAGATTTGTACTTGCAACCTTTCGATTACTAGTCCAATGCTCTAACCACTAGGCTACCCCGCGTGTTTCTTTTAGGCACTTCCTAACCTCGGTCCTTGCCTCCTTTCTAATCTGTCACCAGGTCTGTCGCACATTGATGACCCTAAAGCTGAGGTAACATCTGTTGAGCACGATGAGCTACTAACCTTGATGACCCTAAAGCTGAGGTAACATCTGTTGAGCACGATGAGCCCCAAAGCTGAGCTATCGTCTGTTGAGCACGATGAGCTACTAACCTTGACCCCCAAAGCTGAGCTATCGTCTGTTGAGCACGATGAGCTACTAACCTTGATGACCCTAAAGCTGAGGTATCGTCTGTTGAGCACGATAATCTTGTACTCGTTGGTTCCCTCGTCCAGGACGTGGCGCAGGGCGAGCAGTGAGGGCGAGTTGGAGAGCACGGCGCTGCGCCAGGCCGGGTCACCCTCGTGGGCGATCACCAGGTTCTGCTGGTGAGACGAGATGGCCTGGAAAAGGACCACCGGCTCGTCATATTCATCTGGAGACGTGAAGTGGTCCTGAGGGAGAAAGACAGGAGGAGAGAGAGGTCCTTAAAGTCCAATGAGGTTGTTTCTCTCTGGTCTCTCCCAGGCAACTCGCCTGGTGTAGTGTCATGCGTATCCCAGGCAACTCTCACCTGGTGTAGTTTGAGGACATGCGTATCCCAGGCAACTCTCACCTGGTGTAGTTTGAGTGACATGCGTATCCCAGGCAACGCTAACCTGGTGTAGTTTGAGGTGACATGGTGTAGTTTGAGTGACATGCGTATCCCAGGCAACTCTCACCTGGTGTCGTTTGAGTGACATGCGTATCCCAGGCAACTCTCACCTGGTGTAGTTTGAGTGACATGCGGCAACTCTCACCTCCCAGGCAACGCTCACCTGGTGTAGTTTGAGTGACATGCGTATCCCAGGCAACTCTCACCTGGGGTAGTTTGAGTGACATGCGTATCCCAGGCAACGCTCACCTGGTGTAGTTTGAGTGACATGCGTATCCCAGGCAACTCTCACCTGGTGTAGTTTGAGTGACATGCGTATCCCAGGCAACGCTCACCTGGTGTCGTTTGAGTGACATGCGTATCCCAGGCAACGCTCACCTGGTGTAGTTTGAGTGACATGCGTATCCCAGGCAACTCTCACCTGGTGTAGTTTGAGTGACATGCGTATCCCAGGCAACGCTCACCTGGTGTAGTTTGAGTGACATGCGTATCCCAGGCAACTCTCACCTGGTGTAGTTTGAGTGACATGCGTATCCCAGGCAACTCTCACCTGGTGTAGTTTGAGTGACATGCGTATCCCAGGCAACGCTCACCTGGTGTAGTTTGAGTGACATGCGTATCCCAGGCACCACCACCTTCCTCAGGAGCTCCATGTCAGCAAAGATCCACTCATCTCTCACCGAGGAGATCCGGAAGTCTCCCTTGAACAGCGCGTGGAGACCATACAGAAAGGACTCCAGGTTACTGGAGAGAGAGAGAGACACGGGAGAGACACGAGAGAGAGAGAGAGGGAGGAGAGACACGAGAGAGGGAGAGAGGGAGAGACACGGGAGAGAGAGAGGAGAGACACGGGAGAAAGAGAG
This sequence comes from Oncorhynchus masou masou, assembly GCF_036934945.1. Taxonomy (NCBI): domain Eukaryota; kingdom Metazoa; phylum Chordata; class Actinopteri; order Salmoniformes; family Salmonidae; genus Oncorhynchus; species Oncorhynchus masou. The sequence continues at coordinate 149,938 of NW_027002617.1, read as the reverse complement.
AGGGAGAACGGGAGAGAGAGAGGGAGACACGGGAGAGACACGGGAGAGACACGAGAGAGAGAGGGAGACACGGGAGAGAGAGAGGGAGACACGGGAGAGAGGAGGGAGACACGGGAGAGAGAGAGAGGGAGAGACACGGGAGAGAGAGGGGAGAGACACGGGAGAGAGAGGGGAGAGACACGGGAGAGAGAGAGGGGGAGAAGAGAGGGAGAGAGAGAGGGAGACACGGGAGAGAGGGGAGACACGGGAGAGAGAGGGGAGACACAGGAGAGAGAGAGAGGGAGGGAGAGAGGGAGACACGGGAGAGAGAGAGGGAGACACGGGAGAGAGAGAGAGAGAGAGGGAGAGGAGAGACACAGGAGAGAGACACGGGAGACAGAGAGGAGAGAGAGAGGAGAGACAGGAGAGAGAGACACGGGAGAGAGAGAGGGAGAGACACGGGAGAGAGGGAGAGACACGGGAGAGAGAGAGGAGAGACGGGAGAGAGAGGAGAGGGGAGACACGGGAGAAAGAGAGGAGAGAGAGGGAGAAGAGAGAGAGAGGGGAGAGACACGGGAGAGAGGGGAGAGACACGGAGAGAGAGAGGGAGACACGGGAGAGAGAGAGAGGGAGAGAGAGAGGGAGAGAGAGAGAGGGAGAGAGACACGGGAGAGAGAGAGAGGAGAGACACGGGAGAGAGAGGAGAGAGAGAGACACGGGAGAAAGAGAGAGAGAGGGAGACACGGGAGAGAGAGACACGGGAGAGAGGGAGACACGGGAGAGAGAGAGAGGGGAGAGATAGAGGGAGAGAGAGGGAGACACGGGAGAAAGAGAGGAGAGACACGGGAGAGAGAGAGAGGGAGAGAGAGGGAGACACGGGAGAGAGAGAGGGAGAGGGGAGAGAGAGAGGGAGACACGGGAGAGAGAGAGGAGAGACACGGGAGAGAGAGAGGGAGACACGGGAGAGAGAGAGGGAGAGACACGGGAGAGAGAGAGGGAGACACGGGAGAGAGAGGGGGAGACACGGGAGAGAGAGGGGGAGACACGGGAGAGAGAGAGGGAGACACGGGAGAGAGAGGGAGAGACACGGGAGAGAGAGAGGAGAGACACGGGAGAGAGGGGGGAGAGACACGGGAGAGAGAGAGGGGAGACACGGGAGAGAGAGAGAGAGAGAGAACACGGGAGATTTTGCAACTCATTTCATGTATGTTTTCATGGAAAACAAGGACATTTCTAAGTGACCTAACTTTTGAACGGCCGTGTATACTGGGAGGAGTGCCTTTCCTCAGTCACATATGTGCTAAAGTACTATCTCACAACTCCATGAAACCTTCACTCTTGGCACAGACATTTAGAAACTAAAACATGCCAATTTGGAAAATAAGGCACGGGAGGTTTCTGAGAGAGAATATAGACGACTTTTGAGTAGTTAGACATGTATAAATGCAACAGATACCATTAATAAGAAGGAGCTAGAAGTGTCTTATATGGTGAGCTACCGAGTGGCTGGGACAGGAAAGCCCCATACTATTGAGGAGGAGTGGCTAGGACAGGCAAGCCCCATACTATTGAGGAGGAGTGGCTAGGACAGGCAAGCCCCATACTATTGAGGAGGAGTGGCTAGGACAGGCAAGTCCCATACTATTGAGGAGGAGTGGCTAGGACAGGCAAGCCCCATACTATTGTAGAGGAGTGGCTAGGACAGACAAGCCCCATACTATTGAGGAGGAGTGGCTAGGACAGGCAAGCCCCATACTATTGAGGAGGAGTGGCTATTACTATTGAGGAGGAGTGGCTAGGACAGGCAAGCTCCATACTATTGAGGAGGAGTGGCTAGGACAGGCAAGCCCCATTCTATTGAGGAGGAGTGGCTAGGACAGGCAAGCCCCATACTATTGAGGAGGAGTGGCTAGGACAGGCAAGCCCCATACTATTGAGGAGGAGTGGCTAGGACAGGCAAGCCCCATACTATTGAGGAGGAGTGGCTAGGACAGGCAAGCCCCATACTATTGAGGAGGAGTGGCTAGGACAGGCAAGCCCCATACTATTGAGGAGGAGTGGCTAGGACAGGCAAGCCCCATACTATTGAGGAGGAGTGGCTAGGACAGGCAAGCCCCATACTATTGAGGAGGAGTGGCTAGGACAGGCAAGCCCCATACTATTGAGGAGGAGTGGCTAGGACAGGCCCCATACTATTGAGGAGGCGTGGCTAGGACAGGCCCCATACTATTGAGGAGGAGTAGACAGGCCCCATACTATTGAGGAGGAGTGGCTAGGACAGGCAAGCCCCATAGTATTGAGGAGGAGTGGCTAGGACAGGCAAGCCCCATACTATTGAGGAGGAGTGGCTAGGACAGGCAAGCCCCATACTATTGAGGAGGAGTGGCTAGGACAGGCAAGCCCCATACTATTGAGGAGGAGTGGCTAGGACAGGCACCATACTATTGAGGAGGAGTGGCTAGGACAGGCAAGCCCCATAGTATTGAGAGGAGTGGCTAGGACAGGCAAGCCCCATACTATTGAGAGGAGTGGCTAGGACAGGCAAGCCCCATACTATTGAGGAGGAGTGGCTAGGACAGGCAAGCCCCATACTATTGAGGAGGAGTGGCTAGGACAGGCAAGCCCCATACTATTGAGGAGGAGTGGATAGGACAGGCAAGCCCCATACTATTGAGGAGGAGTGGATAGACAGGCAAGCCCCATAGTATTGAGGAGGAGTGGCTAGGACAGACAAGCCCCATACTATTGAGGAGGAGTAGACAGGCCACATTCTATTGAGGAGGCGTGGCTAGGACAGGCCCCATACTATTAAGGAGGAGTGGCTAGGACAGGCAAGCCCATACTATTGAGGAGGAGTGGCTAGGACAGGCAAGCCCCATACTATTGAGGAGGAGTGGCTAGGACAGGCAAGCCCCATACTATTGAGGAGGAGTGGCTAGGACAGGCAAGCCCCATACTATTGAGGAGGAGTGGCTAGGACAGGCCCCATACTATTGAGGAGGAGTGGCTAGGACAGGCCCCATATTATTGAGGAGGCGTGGCTAACAGGCCCCATACTATTGTGAGGAGGCGTGGCTAGGACAGGCAAGTCCCATACTATTGAGGAGGAGTGGCTAGGACAGGCAAGCCCCATACTATTGAGGAGGAGTGGCTAGGACAGGTAAGCCTCATACTATTGAGGAGGAGTGGCTAGGACAGGCAAGCCCCATACTATTGAGGAGGAGTGGCTAGGACAGGCAAGCCCCATACTTTTGAGGAGTAGTGGCTAGGACAGGCAAGCCCCATACTATTGAGGAGGAGTGGCTAGGACAGGCAAGCCCCATACTATTGAGGAGGCGTGGCTAGGACAGGCCCCATACTATTGAGGAGGAGTGGCTAGGAAAGCCCCATACTATTGAGGAGGAGTGGCTAGGAAAGCCCCATACTATTGAGGAGGAGTGGCTAGGAAAGCCCCATACTATTGAGGAGGAGGGCTTGGACAGGCCCCATACTATTGAGGAGGAGTGGCTTGGACAGGCCCCATACTATTGAGGAGGGGTGGCCAGACCATACTATTGAGGAGGAGTGGCTAGGACAGGCAAGCCCCATACTATTGAGGAGGAGTGGCTAGGACAGGCAAGCCCCATACTATTGAGGAGAGTACTATTGAGGAGGAGTGGCTAGGACAGGCCCCATACTATTGAGGAGGAGTGGCTACTATTGAGGACAGGCCCCATACTATTGAGGAGGAGTGGCTAGGACAGGCCCCATACTATTGAGGAGGCGTGGGCTAGGACAGGCCCCATACTATTGAGGAGGAGTGGCTAGGACAGGCCCCATACTATTGAGGAGGAGTGGCTAGGACAGGCCCCATACTATTGAGGAGGCGTGGCTAGGACAGGCCCCATACTATTGAGGAGGCGTGGCTAGGACAGGCCCCATACTATTGAGGAGGCGTGGCTAGGACAGGCCCCATACTATTGAGGAGGCGTGGCTAGGACAGGCCCCATACTATTGAGGAGGCGTGGCTTGGACAGGGTATTTAAAAAGTCATTACATTGCTCAACATTTACCGTTTGTCATAGTTAGTTAAAGTAATTAATTTGTTTCCACTTTCGTTGGACTTTGGCTGCGTATTTTACGCCATTGTCTTCAAATGTGAAATTGTTTTGAAGCCACGCCCATTTTCGGAAGAATTGCATTATGGGCCCTAAAAGCAAGGAAGTAGTGTCCACTGCTTGTATACTTTGTATTTTGGTGAATGTAGTACGACATCTGGGAACTTTTAGCATACTAACTATCCATACCATGACCAAAAAGCATACTATATACTCCAATTACATCACAAATAGTAGGGTTAGTATGAATATTGGAACACAGCTAATGTCTCAGGAAATCACCAAATGTTTTAGAAAGGTGATAAGCTGAGATACAGATGTATCCCACTTTGTCTGTTACACACACTGCAGGATGGTTGTGAAATTACTGACTTCTCTGAAATCCTGGTTGGAAGATTCCCAAATCAGGAGGGATTTCTGGAAAAGCTGAATTTTGCAACCCTACTCTGCAGAGACAGAAACAGACAGAGAGGCAGACAGACTCACCTAGACATATGGTGTGCAGCAGTCCCCAGTGCTCTCCTGCCCAGCACACACAGGCCGAAACACAGCAACACCAGGGAAGAGTCCTTCTCACTGTCCAGAGGCTGCAAAGGAGATGGGAATAGAAGGACAGATGGTTAGATTAGAGAGGAGCGATGTTTAGATTAAAGAGGAGGTTCAGAGGAAGGATGGTTAGATTAGAGAGAGAGGGATGGTTAGATAAGAGAGGAGGGATGGTTAGATTAGAGAGGAGGGATGGTTAGATTAGAGAGGAGGTTCAGGGGAGGGATTTAATTTAGAGGAGGGATGGATTAATTTAGACAGGAGGGATGGATTAATTTAGAGAGGAGGGATGGTTAGATTAGAGAGGAGGGATGGATTAATTTAGAGAGGAGAATGGTTAGAGAGGAGGGATGGTTAGATTAGAGAGGAGGGGTGGATTAATTTGGAGAGGGATGGATTAATTTAGAGAGGAGGGATGGTTAGATTAGAGAGGAAGGATGGATTAATTTAGAGAGGAGGGATGGATTAATTTAGAGATGAGGGATGGTTAGATTAGAGAGGAGGGATTTAATTTAGAGAGGAGGGATGGTTAGTTTAGAGAGGAGGGATGGTTAGTTTAGAGAGGAGGGATGGTTAGATTAGAGAGGGATGGTTAATTTAGAGAGGAGGGATGGTTAGATTTAGAGAGGGATGGTTAATTTAGAGAGGAGGGATGGATTAATTTAGAGAGGAGGGATGGATTAATTTAGAGAGGGATGGTTTAATTTAGAGAGGGATGGTTAAATTTAGAGATGAGGGATGGTTAGATTAGAGAGGAGGGATGAATTAATTAGAGAGGAGGGATGGATTAATTTAGAGAGGAGGGATGGTTAGATTTAGAGGAGGGATGGTTAGATTTAGAGATGAGGGATGGTTAATTTAGAGAGGAGGGATGGTTAGTTTAGAGAGGAGGGATGGATTAATTTAGAGAGGAGGGATGGTTAGATTAGAGAGGAGGGATGGTTAGATTAGAGAGGAGGGGTGGATTTAGTTTAGAGAGGAGGGGGATGGTTAGTTTAGAGAGGAGGGATGGATGGATTAATTTAGAGAGGAGGGATGGATGGATTAATTTAGAGAGGAGGGATGGATGGATTAATTTAGAGAGGAGGGATGGATGGTTAGATTAGAGAGGAGGGATGGTTAGATTAGAGAGGAGGGAAGGTTAGATTAGAGAGGAGGGATGGATTCATTTAGGAGGAGGGATGGTAGATTAGAGAGGAGGGATGGAGGGATGGATTTATTATATTATTATATATAATTTAGAGAGGAGGGATGTTAGATTAGAGAGGGATGAATTAATTTAGAGAGGAGGGATGGATTAATTTAGAGAGGGGTTAAATTAGAGAAGAGGATGGATTAAATTAGAGAAGAGGGATGGATTAATTTAGAGAGGAGGGATGGATTAATTTAGAAAGGAGGGATGGTTAGATTAGAGAGGAGGGATGGATTAATTTAGAGAGGAGGGATGGTTAGATTAGAGAGGAGGGATGGTTAGATTAGAGAGGAGGGATGGTTAGATTAGAGAGGAGGGAAGGTTAGATTAGAGAGGAGGGATGGATTCATTTAGAGAGGAGGGATGGATTAGATTTAGAGAGGAGGGATGGTTAGATTAGAGAGGAGGGATGGTTAGATTAGAGAGGAGGGATGGTTAGATTAGAGAGGAGGGATGGTTAGATTAGAGAGGAGGGATGGTTAGATTTAGAGAGGAGGGATGGATTCATTTAGAGAGGAGGGATGGTTAGATTAGAGAGGAGGGATGGATTCATTTAGAGAGGAGGGATTAGAGTTAGATTAGAGAGGAGAGATGTTAGAAGTTGTTTAATCTTTTTTATCTTCTTCAGATGTCTAAACTGTGATTCAATTTTCTCACCACAAAAAAAACATATTGCCTGAAGGAGAAGTGTGTTTTTTTTGTGCTCAAAGACATATTTATAGTAGTACATTTTGAGAATGTGTAGAAATATTTCTGAATGAAGTGCCGGTTCGTACCTTGGCCCGCCGAGAGTTACAATACTGGATCCAGCCCAAGTAGACCTGGCAGAAGGAGTCCCTGGAGATGCCAGCCAGCCGGTGGTCATAGTCTTGGTCTATGTTGGGGTTAAAGGTCGGGTCCAGGTCCACGTAGTTCCTCTCTCCACAGGCCTTCAGCCCCTCCCTCATCGTCTCATTGGCCAGCCACTCCTCCAGCTTGGTAGAGGCTATTACGTAGTATATGATCCCCTGGAGAGAGGAAGTAGGGAGAGAGGGAGGAAGTAAGGGGGAGAGGGAGGAAGTAAGGGGGAGAGGGAGGAAGTAAGGGGGAGAGGGAGGAAGTAAGGGGGAGAGGGAGGAAGTAAAGGGGAGAGGGAGGAAGTAAGGGGGAGAGTAAGTAAGGAGAGGTAAAGTAGGTGGAAGAGGAAGTTGAGGAAGTCGGGGGAGAGGACGTTGAGGAAGTCGGGGGAGAGGACGTTGAGGAAGTCGGGGAGAGGGACGTTGAGGAAGTCGGGGGAGAGGACGTTGAGGAAGTCGGGGGAGAGGACGTTGAGGAAGTCGGGGAGAGGACGTTGAGGAAGTCGGGGAGAGGAAGTTGAGGAAGTCGGGGGAGAGGAAGTTGAGGAAGTCGGGGGAGAGGAAGTTGAGGAAGTCGGGGGAGAGGACGTTGAAGAAGTCGGGGGAGAGGAAGTCGGGGAGAGAACAAGTTTAGGAGTTTAGTAAGTTGGAGGGCAGTAGGAGATTGCAGAGGAACACCAGATTGAGGATAACCTCTCCGGTTAACCTGAGAGTGTAGAATAGCTGCAAACAGCAGACTAACAGCCGGGCCTCCCACTCACCTTGACGTAGTAAGTAGTTAGGATACGTCGAAGGAGACACCTGGAGCATGGAGGCAGCGCTGTTGTCCGGATGCTGTAGCCCTCCAGGACGTTTGGTGACCAGCACCTCCCAGGCCAGCCAGCGCTGTCCGAAGGCCGCGTTGAAGGAAAGGACATGTGGCAGGTGACCTGGCTCACAGCAGCAAGCCGGGTCCTCCTCCACCCCCTCCGTGATGGCCTCCACCTCCCTCTGCTGGCAGTACGTCGGGAGGGGGACAGGACAGCTTCAGAAACATGCTATACTGCTTCATAAACTCTATAACCTAACCCTAACAATGACAGGACAGCTTCAGAAACATGCTATAATGCAGAACAAGTCATAAACTTTAGTAACCTAACCCTAACAATGACAGGACAGTTCAGAAACATGCTATAATGCATAAACTCTATAACAACAATGACAGGACAGCTTCAGAAACATGATAATGCTTCATAAACTCTATAACCTAACCCTAACAATGACAGGACAGCTTCAGAAACATGCTATAATGCTTCATAAACTCTATAACCGAACAATGACAGGACAGCTTCAGAAACATGCTATAATGCTTCATAAACCCATAACCTAACCCTAACAATGACAGGACAGCTTCAGAAAACCTCGTGAACACTATGATTTAAACGTAAAAGGCCGTTATTCTGACTGGAGATCTGCGGGATGAACTCAAGTCGCCGTTGACAATCAACCAACGATTGAATAAACCAGGCAGAATTGTACTGCTTTCATATCAAGTCAAAATCAGGCCCCGAGAGAATTGTAAGAAACCCTCTTCACATCGCGATAGAAAGTGTAGCCACTCCCACAGCACCCTGTCTTTATTGTCTTATTTCTTCTACAAGACCGAGACTCTGCGCCAGAAATAAATCTGTCCTTCTTCTGTATACACCTCCATGACCGTGGGAACTCCGAGGCCTATACCAATCAAATGCTTTTAAACGTGCAGTAGGGAACGAGGGCGCCCTTCAGGAGGAAGGAGAGCTATTTAGCTAGCAAGTTGAGTTTATTTTGTTTTGACTCCATCCCTCCCTCGCTCCCGACCTCCCTCCCTCCCTCCCTCCCTCCCTCCCTCCCTCCCTCCCTCCCTCCCTCCCTCCCTCCCTCCCTCCCTCCCTCCCTCCCTCCCGTCCCTCCCTCGCTCCCTCCCTCCTTCGCTCCCTCCTGACCTCCATCCCTGACCTCCTCCTTCCCTCCCGACCTCCCTCCCTCCCTCCCTCCATCCCTCCCTCCCTCCCTCCCGACCTCTGAACTCCAGTCCTCGGAGCTGGAAGGTGACCAGTCCATTGCCGATCTCCACCAGGTGCACCAGGGCGTTGAGGTAGTCGGAGGCCAGGATGAAGCAGTCTCCCGTGGTGTAAAGCGGCCCAGCAGCAGGTCTCCACAGAGGCTGTGTTGCAGGGAGCGCGTTGCTCATAGAATATGGAATTCAGGTTGTTGTCGTCAGAACCTGATGGAGGAAAGGAGAAATTAACTTCAAACAAGATGGGGGGGAAAAAATAATTTGCTAACTGTTTCTACAAACTCGTTTTTTTTTTCCAACCAAAATATATGAATCGTGAAGTAAACTGAAGGTGAGAAAATCAGCTACTGCTGATAGGAGAACTTTTGGTAATACTCTAGATTAGAGAATTATATATATTAGAGTATTAGATTGGAGTTTAGAGTATTATATATTAGATTATTAGAGTAGTATATATTAGAGTATTATATTAGAGAATTATATATATTAGAGTATTAGATTGGAGTTTAGAGTATTATATATTAGATTATTAGAGTAGTATATATTAGAGTATTAGATTAGATAATTATATATATTAGAGTATTAGATTGGAGTTTAGAGTATTATATTAGAGATTATAGATTTAGATTAGAAATCAGAGAAATAGATAGAGTATTAGAATAATAGATTAGAGATTTAGATAAAAGTATTAGAGTATTAGATCAGAGTATTAGATTAGATATTAGAGAATAGATTAGAGATTAGATAATAGATTAGAGAATAGATTAGAGATTAGAGAATAGATTAGAGATTAGAGAATAGATTAGAGATTAGATAATAGATTAGAGATTAGAGAATAGATTAGAGATTAGAGAATAGATTAGAGATTAGAGAATAGATTAGAGATTAGAGAATAGATTAGAGATTTAGATTAGAGTAATAGATTAGAGATTAGAGATTTAGATTTAGATTAGAGAATAGATTAGAGATTTAGATTAGAGTATTAGATTAGAGTATTAGATTAGAGTAATATATAAGAGATTAGAGTAATACCAGTTGTTAGATTAGACGAGAAGATCAAATTTAAATGATCGTTTTATGAAATTAAAAGTGAAATCTGAACACTCCCACTTGTCTTTTCCTACCAGCACTGACATTGTTGATGACCACTTATTGAAAAACATGGGCTGACTAAAACTGACCACCTAGCCTTCTTAAGATAAATATACTAACTACTGTGATCTGTGGTTGTCTCACCTAGCTATCTGAATATACTAACTACTGTGATATGTGGTTGTCTCACCTAGCTATCTGAATATACTAACTACTGTGATATGTGGTTGTCTCACCTAGCTATCTGAATATACTAAATACTGTGATATGTGGTTGTCCCACCTAGCTATCTGAATATACTAACTACTGTGATATGTGATTGTCTCACCTAGCTATCTGAATATACTAACTACTGTGATATGTGGTTGTCTCACCTAGCTATCTGAAGATGAATATACTAACTACTGTGATATGTGGTTGTCCCACCTAGCTATCTGAATATACTAACTACTGTGATATGTGGTTGTCTCACCTAGCTATCTGAATATACTAACTACTGTGATATGTGGTTGTCTCACCTAGCTATCTGAATATACTAACTACTGTGATATGTGGTTGTCTCACCTAGCTATCTGAAGATGAATATACTAACTACTGTGATATGTGGTTGTCTCACCTAGCTATCTGAAGATGAATATACTAACTACTGTGATATGTGGTTGTCTCACCTAGCTATCTGAATATACTAACTACTGTGATATGTGGTTGTCCCTCCAGATCTGAATATACTAACTACTGTGATATGTGGTTGTCTCACCTAGCTATCTGAATATACTAACTACTGTAATATGTGGTTGTCTCACCTAGCTATCTGAATATACTAACTACTGTGATATGTGGTTGTCTCACCTAGCTATCTGAATATACTAACTACTGTGATATGTGATTGTCTCACCTAGCTATCTGAATATACTAACTACTGTGATATGTGGTTGTCTCACCTAGCTATCTGAAGATGAATATACTGAATATACTAACTACTGTGATATGTGGTTGTCCCACCTAGCTATCTGAATATACTAACTACTGTGATATGTGGTTGTCTCACCTAGCTATCTGAATATACTAACTACTGTGATATGTGGTTGTCTCACCTAGCTATCTGAATATACTAACTACTGTGATATGTGGTTGTCCCACCTAGCTATCTGAATATACTAACTACTGTGATATGTGGTTGTCCCACCTAGCTATCTGAATATACTAACTACTGTGATATGTGGTTGTCTCACCTAGCTATCTGAATATACTAACTACTGTGATATGTGGTTGTCCCACCTAGCTATCTGAATATACTAACTACTGTGATATGTGATTGTCTCACCTAGCTATCTGAATATACTAACTACTGTGATATGTGGTTGTCTCACCTAGCTATCTGAAGATGAATATACTAACTACTGTGATATGTGGTTGTCCCACCTAGCTATCTGAATATACTAACTACTGTGATATGTGGTTGTCTCACCTAGCTATCTGAATATACTAACTACTGTGATATGTGATTGTCTCAGAGCTATCTGAATATACTAACTACTGTGATATGTGGTTGTCTCACCTAGCTATCTGAAGATGAATATACTAACTACTGTGATATGTGGTTGTCTCACCTAGCTATCTGAAGATGAATATACTAACTACTGTGATATGTGGTTGTCTCACCTAGCTATCTGAATATACTAACTACTGTGATATGTGGTTGTCCCTCCTCGCTATCTGAATATACTAACTACTGTGATATGTGGTTGTCTCACCTAATCTGAATATACTCTACTGTGATATGTGGTTGTCTCACCTAGCTATCTGAATATACTAACTACTGTGATATGTGGTTGTCTCACCTAGCTATCTGAATATACTAACTACTGTGATATGTGATTGTCTCACCTAGCTATCTGAATATACTAACTACTGTGATATGTGGTTGTCTCACCTAGCTATCTGAAGATGAATATACTAACTACTGTGATATGTGGTTGTCCCACCTAGCTATCTGAATATACTAACTACTGTGATATGTGGTTGTCTCACCTAGCTATCTGAATATACTAACTACTGTGATATGTGGTTGTCTCACCTAGCTATCTGAATATACTAACTACTGTGATATGTGGTTGTCTCACCTAGCTATCTGAATATACTAACTACTGTGATATGTGGTTGTCTCACCTAGCTATCTGAATATACTAACTACTGTGATATGTGGTTGTCCACCTAGCTATCTGAATATACTAACTACTGTGATATGTGGTTGTCCCACCTAGCTATCTGAATATACTAACTACTGTGATATGTGGTTGTCTCACCTAGCTATCTGAATATACTAACTACTGTGATATGTGGTTGTCCCACCTAGCTATCTGAATATACTAACTACTGTGATATGTGGTTGTCCCACCTAGCTATCTGAATATACTAACTACTGTGATATGTGGTTGTCCCACCTAGCTATCTGAATATACTAACTACTGTGATATGTGGTTGTCTCACCTAGCTATCTGAATATACTAACTACTGTGATATGTGGTTGTCCCACCTAGCTATCTGAATATACTAACTACTGTGATATGTGATTGTCTCACCTAGCTATCTGAATATACTAACTACTGTGATATGTGGTTGTCTCACCTAGCTATCTGAAGATGAATATACTAACTACTGTGATATGTGGTTGTCCCACCTAGCTATCTGAATATACTAACTACTGTGATATGATTGTCTCACCTAGCTATCTGAATATACTAACTACTGTGATATGTGGTTGTCTCACCTAGCTATCTGAATATACTAACTACTGTGATATGTGGTTGTCTCACGTAGCTATCTGAAGATGAATATACTAACTACTGTGATATGTGGTTGTCTCACCTAGCTATCTGAAGATGAATATACTAACTACTGTGATATGTGGTTGTCTCACCTAGCTATTTGAATATACTAACTACTGTGATATGTGGTTGTCCCTCCTCGCTATCTGAATATACTAACTACTGTGATATGTGGTTGTCTCACCTAGCTATCTGAATATACTAACTACTGTGATATGTGGTTGTCTCACCTAGCTATCTGAATATACTAACTACTGTGATATGTGGTTGTCTCACCTAGCTATCTGAATATACTAACTACTGTGATATGTGGTTGTCTCACCTAGCTATCTGAATATACTAACTACTGTGATATGTGGTTGTCTCACCTAGCTATCTGAACCCATACTAACTACTGTGATATGTGGTTGTCCCACCTAGCTATCTGAATATACTAACTACTGTGATATGTGGTTGTCTCACCTAGCTATCTGAATATACTAACTACTGTGATATGTGGTTGTCTCACCTAGCTATCTGAATATACTAACTACTGTGATATGTGATTGTCTCACCTAGCTATCTGAATATACTAACTACTGTGATATGTGGTTGTCTCACCCAGCGATCTGAAGATGAATGAAGTGTAAGTGCCTCTGGATAAGAGAGTCTGATAAATGACTAACATGTGATGTAAATGCAGAGACAGAGACAGATTCCACCCACCTGGGTTTCTGTCCAGTTGAGAAGCCAGTCGGGTGTTGGAGTGATCCACTCTCTTAGTGCTGCAATAGAGAACAGATCAATCAGAAATTCACTCCGACTGACACTACCAACACACATCTACCAAGAGGAGTAAAATGACTAGACAGACAGACAGACAGACAGACAGACAGAGAGAGACAAAGAGAGAGCGACAAAGAGAGAGCGACAAAGAGAGAGCGACAGAGAGAGCGACAGAGAGAGCGACAGAGAGAGAGACAGAGCGAGAGAGCACAGAGCGAGAGAGCGACAGAGAGAGAGAGAGCGAGAGAGAGAGAGAACGACAGAGAGAGCGAGAGAGAGAGAGAGAACGACAGAGAGAGCGAGAGAGAGAGAATGACAGAGAGAGCGAGAGAGAACGACAGAGAGAGCGAGAGAGAGAACGACAGAGAGAGCGAGAGAGAGAACGACAGAGAGAGAGAACACAGAGAGACAGACAGAGAGAGGAATAGAAAAACAGCTAGACAGACAGACAGTGACAGACGAGTATCAGAGAGATCATTACTTGTAGTCTCTCTCCCAGAACTTGACAGGTCTGACGTAGGAGGTGATGAAGATGGCGCTGCCCAGGAAAGGGTTGAGAGGAGTGGAGAGGCCAGCTGACACCACAGCCTGAACAAACAGCATGGCGGAGTCTGGGAGAGAGTGGGGAGTCAAGGAGATTTACACACCTCACAAAGATAAATCCAAGATGCATCAAGTCCTACTCTCAGCTAAATTAACATCTATACTATATTCAGGACATGATCAACATGAAAAATAAGGTTATTCAACAGTGTGTGGGTATCTATTCTCAAATGATTTATAGATTTGTAGCTGTTCTGTGGGAAAAGGGGGAGAAACCTGTAAAAAAAACCAGGTTGTCCATTCAGACGTGAGTGAATAGTCTTGACAGTAGAGATCACGTGGGAGGTTCATCTGACCACTGTGAAAACAAAAAGGATACGAGGCACAGCGAAGGGCTGAGCGAAGGCGTGAAAGGCCGAGCCCCAGGTGATCTGCCAGGGAGCGATGTAGGTATAGATGAAACACAGCTTGTAGAACAGCTCCCAGAGCTACACAACAGGAGAGAGGAGTTATTGTTATGAGAGTTAACTTTATAGGTACGACACAGAGTATTTGATCCCCTTGCCGATTTTGTACGTCAATCTACCATTAAAATGATAGACTGATCATTTCTTTGTCAGTGGGCAAACGTACAAAATCAGCAGGGGATCAAATACTTTTCTCCCCTCACTGTATTTAACGTGAAAATACACATTGATCAACATTTCTGTACATGCGCCATATTTAGCCAGCCATCTTATTTTCCTATGTGGGTAAGAAGAGGTCGGAAACACACTCTGGTCAGACTTTTCTATATTTTAATGCTTATATTATATCTTAAAGAACAGGGCTGTGTTTCATTCTGGCAAGACGTTTCCGTCGAGCTTTCCTCGTTAACTCACCCTCCGACTAGCTCCACCCAGTTACCTGCCGTAATGCTGGTCTCCGCCCAGTTTCTTGCCGTAATGCTGGTCTCTACCCAGTTTCCTGCAGTAATGCTGGTCTCTGCCCAGTTTCCTGCCGTAATGCTGGTCTCTGCCCAGTTTCCTGCAGTAATGCTGGTCTCTGCCCAGTTTCCTGCCGTAATGCTGGTCTCTGCCCAGTTTCCTGCCGTAATGCTGGTCTCTGCCCAGTTTCCTGCCGTAATGCTGGTCTCTGCCCAGTTTCCTGCCGTAATGCTGGTCTCTGCCCAGTTTCCTGCCGTAATGCTGGTCTCTACCCAGTTTCCTGCAGTAATGCTGGTCTCTGCCCAGTTTCCTGCAGTAATGCTGGTCTCTGCCCAGTTTCCTGCAGTAATGCTGGTCTCCCCAGTTTCCTGCCGTAATGCTGGTCTCTGCCAGTTTCCTGCCGTAATGCTGGTCTCTGCCCAGTTTCCTGCCGTAATGCTGGTCTCTACCCAGTTTCCTGCAGAAATGCTGGTCTCTGCCCAGTTTCCTGCAGAAATGCTGGTCTCTACTGTTTCCTGCAGAAATGCTGGTCTCTACCCAGTTTCCTGCAGAAATGCTGGTCTCTACCCAGTTTCCTGAATGCTGGTCTCTGCCCAGTTTCCTGCACTAATGCTTGTCTCTGCGGTACTGAACCATACTGAACCAGTGGTAGAACCACACTGAACCAGTGGTACTGAACCACACTGAACCAGTGGTACTGAACCATACTGAACCAGTGGTACTGAACCATACTAACCAGTGGTACTGAACCAGTGGTACTGAACCAGTGGTACTGAACCAACTGAACCAGTGGTACTGAACCAGTGGTACTGAACCAGTGGTACTGAACCACACTGAATGGTACTGAACCAGTGGTACTGAACCAGTGGTACTGAACCAGTGGTACTGAACCAGTGGTACTGAACCACACTGAACCAGTGGTACTGAACCAGTGGTACTGAACCAGTGGTAGTGCCAGTGGTCTGAACCACTGAACCAGTGGTACTGAACCACACTGAACCAGTGGTACTGAACCACACTGAACCAGTGGTACTGAACCACACTGAACCAGTGGTACTGAACCATTTGGACCAGTGGTACTGAACCATCCTACCATTTCTACTGAACCACACTGGACCAGTGGTACTGAACCATCACTAACCAGTGGTCTACCAGTGGTTCCATTTGGACCAGTGGTACTGTCATCACTGGACCATTTCTAACTGGACCAGTGGTACTGAACCACACTCCAGTCCTGAACCACACTAACCAGTGGTTGAACCACACTGGACCAGTGCCAACCATCCTGACCATTGGTCTAACTGGACCAGTGGTACTGAACCAGTGGTACTGAACCATACTGGACCAGTGGTACTGAACCAGTGGTACTGAACCACACTGGACCAGTGGTACTCCACACTACTGGTTCCATTTGGAGTGAACCAAGTCATCCTACCATGGTACTACTGGTACTCCATTTGAACCACACTGAACCAGTGTCATCCTGAACCATGGTCTAACCAGTGGTTCCATTTGGACCAGTGGTACAACCAGTGTCATCCTACCATGGTCTACCAGTGGTTCCATTTGGAGTGGTACTGAACCACACTCCAGTGGTACTGAACCATGTCTGAACCATGGTACTGAACCACACTAACTGGTTCCATTTGGAGTGGTACTGAACCACAGTCCATCCTACCAGTGGTACTGAACCACACTGGACCAGTGGTTGAACCATTGGACCAGTGGTACTGAACCACACTGAACCAGTGGTACTGAACCACACTGAACCATGGTACTGAACCATCACTGGACCAGTGGTACTGAACCACACTGGACCAGTGGTACTGAACCACACTGGACCAGTGGTACTGAACCAGTGGTACTGAACCATACTGGACCAGTGGTCCTACCAGTGGTACTGAACCATTTGGACCAGTGGTACTGTCATCCTGGACCATGGTCTAACTGAACCATTTGAACCACACTGAACCAGTGGTCATCCACACTAACCATCTACTACTGGTTCCATTTGGACCAGTGGTACTGTCATACTAACCAGTGGTCTAACCAGTGTTCCACACTGGACCAGTGGTACAACCACACTGAACCATGGTACTGAACCAGTGGTACTGAACCATTTGGACCAGTGGTACAAGTCACACTGAACCAGTGGTACTGAACCACTGGACCAGTGGTCTGAACCAGCGTACTGTTCCATTTGCTGAGCTGTTCAACGTCATCCACTGAGCTTGTCTGATGCTTTAAGCACTGAGATTCCATTTGGAGTGAGCCAGAGATCAATCCTACCAAAAACAAGTCTCTAAAATAAACCCTGTTCCAGGCCTTCGCAGATTCTGCCAACCTTTCCATTTGGAGTGCCAAGTCATCCTACCATTTCTACTGTTCCATTTGGAGTGCCAAGTCATCCTACCATTTCTACTGTTCCATTTGGAGTGCCAAGTCATCCTACCATCTCTACTGTTCCATTTGGAGTGCCAAGTCATCCTACCATCTCTACTGTTCCATTTGGAGTGCCAAGTCATCCTACCATTTCTACTGTTCCATTTGGAGTGCCAAGTCATCCTACCATCTCTACTGTTCCATTTGGAGTGCCAAGTCATCCTACCATCTCTACTGTTCCATTTGGAGTGCCAAGTCATCCTACCATTTCTACTGTTCCATTTGGAGTGCCAAGTCATCCTACCATTTCTACTGTTCCATTTGGAGTGCCAAGTCATCCTACCATTTCTACTGTTCCATTTGGAGTGCCAAGTCATCCTACCATTTCTACTGTTCCATTTGGAGTGCCAAGTCATCCTACCATTTCTACTGTTCCATTTGGAGTGCCAAGTCATCCTACCATTTCTACTGTTCCATTTGGAGTGCCAAGTCATCCTACCATTTCTACTGTTCCATTTGGAGTGCCAAGTCATCCTACCATTTCTACTGTTCCATTTGGAGTGCCAAGTCATCCTACCATTTCTACTGTTCCATTTGGAGTGCCAAGTCATCCTACCATCTCTACTGTTCCATTTGGAGTGCCAAGTCATCCTACCATCTCTACTGTTCCATTTGGAGTGCCAAGTCATCCTACCATTTCTACTGTTCCATTTGGAGTGCCATGTCATCCTACCATTTCTACTGTTCCATTTGGAGTGCCAAGTCATCCTACCATTTCTACTGTTCCATTTGGAGTGCCAAGTCATCCTACCATTTCTACTGTTCCATTTGGAGTGCCATGTCATCCTACCATTTCTACTGTTCCATTTGGAGTGCCAAGTCATCCTACCATTTCTACTGTTCCATTTGGAGTGCCAAGTCATCCTACCATTTCTACTGTTCCATTTGGAGTGCCATGTCATCCTACCATTTCTACTGTTCCATTTGGAGTGCCAAGTCATCCTACCATTTCTACTGTTCCATTTGGAGTGCCAAGTCATCCTACCATTTCTACTGTTCCATTTGGAGTGCCAAGTCATCCTACCATCTCTACTGTTCCATTTGGAGTGCCAAGTCATCCTACCATCTCTACTGTTCCATTTGGAGTGCCAAGTCATCCTACCATTTCTACTGTTCCATTTGGAGTGCCAAGTCATCCTACCATCTCTACTGTTCCATTTGGAGTGCCAAGTCATCCTACCATTTCTACTGTTCCATTTGGAGTGCCAAGTCATCCTACCATTTCTACTGTTCCATTTGGAGTGCCAAGTCATCCTACCATTTCTACTGTTCCATTTGGAGTGCCAAGTCATCCTACCATTTCTACTGTTCCATTTGGAGTGCCAAGTCATCCTACCATTTCTACTGTTCCATTTGGAGTGCCAAGTCATCCTACCATTTCTACTGTTCCATTTGGAGTGCCAAGTCATCCTACCATTTCTACTGTTCCATTTGGAGTGCCAAGTCATCCTACCATTTCTACTGTTCCATTTGGAGTGCCAAGTCATCCTACCATTTCTACTGTTCCATTTGGAGTGCCAAGTCATCCTACCATTTCTACTGTTCCATTTGGAGTGCCAAGTCATCCTACCATTTCTACTGTTCCATTTGGAGTGCCAAGTCATCCTACCATCTCTACTGTTCCATTTGGAGTGCCAAGTCATCCTACCATCTCTACTGTTCCATTTGGAGTGCCAAGTCATCCTACCATCTCTACTGTTCCATTTGGAGTGCCAAGTCATCCTACCATCTCTACTGTTCCATTTGGAGTGCCAAGTCATCCTACCATTTCTACTGTTCCATTTGGAGTGCCAAGTCATCCTACCATTTCTACTGTTCCATTTGGAGTGCCAAGTCATCCTACCATTTCTACTGTTCCATTTGGAGTGCCATGTCATCCTACCATTTCTACTGTTCCATTTGGAGTGCCAAGTCATCCTACCATCTCTACTGTTCCATTTGGAGTGCCAAGTCATCCTACCATTTCTACTGTTCCATTTGGAGTGCCAAAGCATCCTACCATTTCTACTGTTCCATTTGGAGTGCCAAGTCATCCTACCATTTCTACTGTTCCATTTGGAGTGCCAAGTCATCCTACCATTTCTACTGTTCCATTTGGAGTGCCAAGTCATCCTACCATTTCTACTGTTCCATTTGGAGTGCCAAGTCATCCTACCATTTCTACTGTTCCATTTGGAGTGCCAAGTCATCCTACCATTTCTACTGTTCCATTTGGAGTGCCAAGTCATCCTACCATCTCTACTGTTCCATTTGGAGTGCCAAGTCATCCTACCATTTCTACTGTTCCATTTGGAGTGCCAAGTCATCCTACCATTTCTGTTCCATTTGGAGTGCCAAGTCATCCTACCATTTCTACTGTTCCATTTGGAGTGCCAAGTCATCCTACCATCTCTACTGTTCCATTTGGAGTGCCAAGTCATCCTACCATCTCTACTGTTCCATTTGGAGTGCCAAGTCATCCTACCATCTCTACTGTTCCATTTGGAGTGCCAAGTCATCCTACCATCTCTACTGTTCCATTTGGAGTGCCAAGTCATCCTACCATCTCTACTGTTCCATTTGGAGTGCCAAGTCATCCTACCATTTCTACTGTTCCATTTGGAGTGCCAAGTCATCCTACCATTTCTACTGTTCCATTTGGAGTGCCATGTCATCCTACCATTTCCATTTGGTGCCACTGTTCCATTTGGAGTGCCAAGTCATCCTACCATCTCTACTGTTCCATTTGGAGTGCCAAGTCATCCTACCATCTCTACTGTTCCATTTGGAGTGCCAAGTCATCCTACCATCTCTACTGTTCCATTTGGAGTGCCAAGTCATCCTACCATTTCTACTGTTCCATTTGGAGTGCCAAGTCATCCTACCATCTCTACTGTTCCATTTGGAGTGCCAACATCCTACCATCTCTACTGTTCCATTTGGAGTGCCAAGTCATCCTACCATCTCTACTGTTCCATTTGGAGTGCCAAGTCATCCTACCATTTCTACTGTTCCATTTGGAGTGCCAAGTCATCCTATCATTTCTACTGTTCCATTTGAGTGCAAGTCATCCTACCATCTCTACTGTTCCATTTGGAGTGCCAAGTCATCCTACCATCTCTACTGTTCCATTTGGAGTGCCAAGTCATCCTACCATCTCTACGGACAGGACAGACACGGCCATGTTCCATTTGGAGTGCCAAGTCATCCTACCATTTCTACTGTTCCATTTGGAGTGCCAAGTCATCCTACCATCTCTACTGTTCCATTTGGAGTGCCAAGTCATCCTACCATCTCTACTGTTCCATTTGGAGTGCCAACTCATCCTACCATCTCTACTGTTCCATTTGGAGTGATCTCTGGTCATTTGGAGTGCTAGACATCCTACCATGTCTACTGTTCCATTTGGAGTGCCAAGTCATCCTACCATCTCTACTGTTCCATTTGGAGTGCCAAGTCATCCTACCATCTCTACTGTTCCATTTGGAGTGCAAGTCATCCTACCATCTCTACTGTTCCATTTGCCAAGTCATCCTACCATCTCTACTGTTCCATTTGGAGTGAGCAAGTCATCCTACCATCTCTACTGTTCCATTTGGAGTGCCAAGTCATCCTACCATCTCTACTGTTCCATTTGGAGTGCCAAGTCATCCTACCATCTCTACTGTTCCATTTGGAGTGCCAAGTCATCCTACCATCTCTACTGTTCCATTTGGAGTGCCAAGTCATCCTACCATCTCTACTGTTCCATTTGGAGTGCCAAGTCATCCTACCATCTCTACTGTTCCATTTGGAGTGCCAAGTCATCCTACCATCTCTACTGTTCCATTTGGAGTGCCAAGTCATCCTACCATCTCTACTGTTCCATTTGGAGTGCCAAGTCATCCTACCATCTCTAGTTCCATTTGGTGCCAAGTCATCCTACCATCTCTACTGTTCCATTTGGATGGGCCAAGTCATCCTACCATCTCTACTGTTCCATTTGGAGTGCCAAGTCATCCTACCATCTCTCTGTTCCATTTGGAGTGCAAGTCATCCTACCATCTCTACTGTTCCATTTGGGCCAGTGCCAAGTCATCCTACCATCTCTACTGATCCATTTGGAGTGCCAAGTCATCCTACCATCTCTACTGTTCCATTTGGAGTGCCAAGTCATCCTACCATCTCTACTGTTCCATTTGGAGTGCCAAGTCATCCTACCATCTCTACTGTTCCATTTGGAGTGCCAAGTCAGACAACATTTCTACTGTTCCATTTGGAGTGCCAAGTCATCCTACCATTTCTACTGTTCCATTTGGAGTGCCAAGTCATCCTACCATTTCTACTGTTCCATTTGGAGTGCCAAGTCATCCTACCATCTCTACTGTTCCATTTGGAGCCAGTCATCCTACCATCGCTACTGTTCCATTTGGAGTGACAGTCATCCTACCATTTCTACTGTTCCATTTGGGCCAGGAGTGCCAAGTCATCCTCCATCTCTACTGTTCCATTTGAGTGCTAAGTCATCCACCATCTCTACTGTTCCATTTGGGTGCCAAGTCATCCTACCATCTCTACTGTTCCATTTGGAGTGCCATTCATCCTACCATCTCTACTGTTCCATTTGGAGTGCCATGTCATCCTACCATCTCTACTGTTCCATTTGGAGTGCCAAGTCATCCTACCATCTCTACTGTTCCATTTGGAGTGCCAAGTCATCAGATCAGTTCCATTTGGAGTCCTAGGCATTTCTACTGTTCCATTTGGAGTGCCATGTCATCCTACCATCTCTACTGTTCCATTTGGGTGCCATGTCATCCTACCATCTCTACTGTTCCATTTGGAGTGCCAAGTCATCCTACCATCTCTACTGTTCCATTTGGAGTGCCAAGTCATCCTACCATTTCTACTGTTCCATTTGGAGTGCCATGTCATCCTACCATCTCTACTGTTCCATTTGGGTGCCAAGTCATCCTACCATCTCTACTGTTCCATTTGGAGTGCCAAGTCATCCTACCATTTCTACTGTTCCATTTGGAGTGCCATGTCATCCTACCATCTCTACTGTTCCATTTGGGTGCCATGTCATCCTACCATCTCTACTGTTCCATTTGACAGTGCCATGTCATCCTACCATCTCTACTGTTCCATTTGGACAACAGTCATCCTACCATCTCTACTGTTCCATTTGGAGTGCCAGTCATCCTACCATTTCTACTGTTCCATTTGGAGTGCCATGTCATCCTACCATCTCTACTGTTCCATTTGGAGTGCCAAGTCATCCTACCATCTCTACTGTTCCATTTGGAGTGCCAGTCATCCTACCATCTCTACTGTTCCATTTGGAGTGCCATGTCATCCTACCATCTCTACTGTTCCATTTGGAGTGCCATGTCATCCTACCATCTCTACTGTTCCATTTGGAGTGCCAAGTCATCCTACCATCTCTACTGTTCCATTTGGAGTGCCATGTCATCCTACCATCTCTACTGTTCCATTTGGAGTGCCAAGTCATCCTACCATCTCTACTGTTCCATTTGGAGTGCCATGTCATCCTACCATCTCTACTGTTCCATTTGGAGTGCCATGTCATCCTACCATCTCTACTGATCTGCATGTCAGTAATGATTTTTTTCTTCGTGGAACAGTTTAATTTAATTTATAATAAAGGTCTTCATATGTCAAAATCAATGTCATGTGGTTAATCAATTTTAAATCAAAATGATATGAATCAAACAGTATCTTCCGTTATCAACGATGTGAAAATAGTCTACATAAAAGCCAACAAATAAAAACATGGCAGCCTGCAGGTAGACAATCTCCTGCTGAAAATAATGATCCTATAAATCACATTGGTTACGCATGGCCTGTCTGGAAGGAACTGGAAACATTGTATCAACTATCAACTTAGTCCAGCCAAAGCTCATGCTAGAAAACTGGAAACATTGTATCAACTATCAACTTAGTCCAGCCAAAGCTCATGCTAGAAAACTGGAAACATTGTTTCAACTATCAACTTAGTCCAGCCAAAGCTCATGCTGGAAAACTGGAAACATTGTATCAACTATCAACTTAGTCCAGCCAAAGCTCATGCTAGAAAACTGGAAACATTGTATCAACTATCAACTTATTCCAGCCAAAGCTCATCCTAGAAAACTGGAAACATTGTATCAACTATCAACTTAGTCCAGCCAAAGCTCATGCTAGAAAACTGGAAACATTGTATCAACTATCAACTTAGTCCAGCCAAAGCTCATGCTAGAAAACTGGAAACATTGTATCAACTATCAACTTAGTCCAGCCAAAGCAGATCCTAGAAAACTGGAAACATTGTATCAACTATCAACTTAGTCCAGCCAAAGCTCATGCTAGAAAACTGGAAACATTGTATCAACTATCAACATAGTCCAGCCAAAGCTCATGCTAGAAAACTGGAAACATTGTATCAACTATCAACTTAGTCCAGCCAAAGCGCATGCTAGAAAACTGGAAACATTGTATCAACTATCAACTTAGTCCAGCCAAAGCTCATGCTAGAAAACTGGAAACATTGTATCAACTATCAACTTAGTCCAGCCAAAGCTCATGCTAGAAAACTGGAAACATTGTATCAACTATCAACTTAGTCCAGCCAAAGCTCATGCTAGAAAACTGGAAACATTGTATCAACTATCAACTTAGTCCAGCCAAAGCTCATGCTAGAAAACTGGAAACATTGTATCAACTATCAACTTAGTCCAGCCAAAGCTCATCCTAGAAAACTGGAAACATTGTTACAACTATCAACTTAGTCCAGCCAAAGCTCATGCTAGAAAACTGGAAACATTGTATCAACTATCAACTTAGTCCAGCCAAAGCTCATGCTAGAAAACTGGAAACATTGTATCAACTATCAACTTAGTCCAGCCAAAGCTCATGCTAGAAAACTGGAAACATTGTATCAACTATCAACTTAGTCCAGCCAAAGCTCATGCTAGAAAACTGGAAACATTGTATCAAATGTATGGCCTGTCTGGAAGGAACTAGAAACATTGTATCAACTATCAACTTAGTCCAGCCAAAGCTCATCCTAGAAAACTGGAAACATTGTATCAACTATCAACTTAGTCCAGCCAAAGCTCATGCTAGAAAACTGGAAACAGACAGACAGACACGGCTGTAGGCTATTTGGGCCAGTGAGCTCTGGACAGACAGACACGGCTGTAGGCTATTTGGGCCAGTGAGCTCTGGACAGACAGACAGACACGGCTGTAGGCTATTTGGGCCAGTGAGCTCTGGACGGACAGACAGACACGGCTGTAGGCTATTTGGGCCAGTGAGCTCTGGACGGACAGACAGACACGGCTGTAGGCTATTTGGGCCAGTGAGTTCTGGACAGACAGACAGACACGGCTGTAGGCTATTTGGGCCAGTGAGCTCTGGACGGACAGACAGACACGGCTGTAGGCTATTTGGGCCAGTGAGTTCTGGATGGACAGACAGACACGGCTGTAGGCTATTTGGGCCAGTGAGCTCTGGACGGACAGACAGACACGGCTGTAGGCTATTTGGGCCAGTGAGCTCTGGACAGACAGACAGACACGGCTGTAGGCTATTTGGGCAAGTGAGCTCTGGACAGACACGGCTGTAGGCTATTTGGGCCAGTGAGCTCTGGACAGACAGACAGACACGGCTGTAGGCTATTTGGGCCAGTGAGCTCTGGACAGACAGACAGACACGGCTGTAGGCTATTTGGGCCAGTGAGCTCTGGACAGACAGACAGACACGGCTGTAGGCTATTTGGGCCAGTGAGCTCTGGACAGACAGACAGACACGGCTGTAGGCTATTCGACCAAAGAATAATTAGTAATCAGGTAGGCCTATTTCATGCCGTTTCAGAGCATGACATCATTTCCCCCTTTCATGCTGAGTGGTTATCGAAATGGAGAGAGCTGGAAATGGTTTTTCAAATAGGCCACGTTGGAGGAACTATTGTCACTCTCAATGGATGTAAAAAAAAAAAAACACACTTTGTTTACTTGCTGTTTGAGGTGAAGAAAATCTGACTTTGAGAAGTTCCACAGTGATGAGTTAAGACAATCAGAAATACTATCAGATCCCCAAATGGGCACATTTATAGGTCTCCATTTGCACACAGGCCTGGTAGACCAGTCCCCGACACAGGCAGACCAGTCAGGCAGACCAGTCCCCGACACAGGCAGACCAGTCCCAGGCAGACCAGTCCCCGACGCAGGCAGACCAGTCCCCGACGCAGGCAGACCAGTCCCAGGCAGACCAGTCCCCGACACAGGCAGACCAGTCCCCTACACAGGCAGACCAGTCCCCGACGCAGGCAGACCAGTCCCCGACGCAGGCAGACCAGTCCCCGACGCAGGCAGACCAGTCCCCGACACAGGCAGACCAGTCCCCGACACAGGCAGACCAGTCCCCGACACAGGCAGACCAGTCCCCGACACAGGCAGACCAGTCCCCGACACAGGCAGACCAGTCCCCGACAGGCAGACCACAGGCAGACCAGTCCCCGACACAGGCAGACCAGTCCTACTTCTATACGTGGAATCAGGTGTGTGTCCTTACTCAAGATTGACAGGAGCGCTCCAAAACTAAAAAAGACAATGAATAAATGGAATGAAATAAACTATTTCCTCACAAGCGTAGCCGAGGTTTTTCGCTGTGTAAACAACGTGTCCACTCCTACAATAATAATATACTGAATGAATTAACAGAAATGACCATAACCAAACAAACATTGTAGATTAGAAATTATGGTAACAGTAAATTTACTGCTGGTGATACGGATGTGTCATCCCCGCGGCCTCCACAATGGTTTAGTCCACTGAGACGGACCTCCACAATGGTTTAGTCCACTCAGACAGGCCTCCACAATGGATTAGTCCACTGAGACAGGCCTCCACAATGGATTAGTCCACTGAGACAGGCCTCCACAATGGATTAGTCCACTGAGACAGGCCTCCACAATGGATTAGTCCACTGAGACAGGCCTCCACAATGGATTAGTCCACTGAGACAGGCCTCTATAATGGATTAGTCCACTGAGACAGGCCTCCACAATGGATTAGTCCACTGAGACAGGCCTCTATAATGGATTAGTCCACTGAGACAGGCCTCTATAATGGATTAGTCCACTGAGACAGGCCTCCACAATGGATTAGTCCACTGAGACAGGCCTCCACAATGGATTAGTCCACTGAGACAGGCCTCCACAATGGATTAGTCCACTGAGACAGGCCTCCACAATGGATTAGTCCACTGAGACAGACCTCTATAATGGATTAGTCCACTGAGACAGGCCTCCACAATGGATTAGTCCACTGAGACAGGCCTCCACAATGGATTAGTCCACTGAGACAGGCCTCCACAATGGATTAGTCCACTGAGACAGGCCTCCACAATGGATTAGTCCACTGAGACAGACCTCTATAGTGGATTAGTCCACTCAGACAGGCCTCTATAATGGATTAGTCCACTGAGACAGGCCTCCACAATGGATTAGTCCACTGAGACAGGCCTCCACAATGGATTAGTCCACTGAGACAGGCCTCTATAATGGATTAGTCCACTGAGCCAGGCCTCTATAATGGATTAGTCCACTGAGCCAGGCCTCCACAATGGATTAGTCCACTCAGACAGGCGTGAATCAGACATGTCTGCTGTACCATCGTTGTTGTTGTAAACATTAACCACTGCTCGACTAAAACAATCTCAGTCGACCAGCAGCCTAAATCTTGGTCGACCAAACAAAATCGACCAGTCGACTGAAATGGGGTCAGCTCTACTTGCCCTAATAAAACATCTCCCAGGTATCAGCTCCCTTAGTTCCACTCACCTTGCTGAAAACGATGGACATGAGGAAGAGGTCTAGCAGCAGGGTCTCTGATAGGTTGCGTAGTCGAAGGTGAAGAAGAGGACGGTGAAGAGTACTGTGATGTACTGGTAGGTGGGGCTGCTGTAGGACAACGAAGCAGCTTCAGACCAGCCACTGTTATCATCAACGCTCCCGACCCTGTAAAGGAGGGGAGGGAAATGGAGAGAGAGGAAAAGAGAGAAATGGAGAGAGGGAAAAGACAGAAATGGAGAGAGGGAAGAGAGAGAAATGGAGAGAGGGAAGAGAGAAATGGAGAGAGAGAAAAGAGAGAAATGGAGAGAGGGAAAAAAGAGAGAGAAAAGAGAGACATGGAGAGAGGGAAAAGACAGAAATGGAGAGAGGAAAAGACAGAAATGGAGAGAGGGAAGAGAGAGAAATGGAGAGAGGGAAGAGAGAGAAATGGAGAGAGGGAAGAGAGAGAAATGGAGAGAGGGAAGAGAGAAATGGAGGGAAGAGAGAAATGGAGAGAGGTAAAGAGAGAAATGGAGAGAGGTAAAGAGAGAAATGGAGAGAGGGAAAGAGAGAAATGGAGAGAGGGAAGAGAGAAATGGAGAGAGGAAGAGAGAAATGGAGAGAGGGAAGAGAGAGAAATGGAGAGAGGGAAGAGAGAGACATGGAGAGAGGGAAGAGAGAAATGGAGAGAGGGAAAGAGAGAAATGGAGAGAGGGAAGAGAGAGACATGGAGAGAGGGAAGAGAGAGACATGGAGAGAGGTAAAGAGAGACATGGAGAGAGGTAAAGAGAGAAATGGAGAGAGGGAAAAGAGAGAAATGGAGAGAGGGAAAAGAGAGAAATGGAGAGAGGGAAAGAGAGAGAAATGGAGAGAGGGAAAGAGAGAAATGGAGAGAGGGAAAAAGAGAGAAATGGAGAGAGGGAAAGAGAGAAATGGAGAGAGGGAAAAGAGAGAAATGGAGAGAGGGAAAGAGAGAAAGAAATGGAGAGAGGGAAGAGAGAAATGGAGAGAGGGAAAAGAGAGAGAGAAATGGAGAGAGGGAAAGAGAGAAATGGAGAGGGGGAAGAGAGAGAGAAATGGAGAGAGGGAAAGAGAGAGAGAAATGGAGAGAGGGAAAGAGAGAGAAATGGAGAGGGGGAAAAGAGAGAAATTGAGAGAGGGAAGAGAGAAATGAGAGAGGGAAAGAGAGAAATGGAGAGAGGGAAAAGAGAGAAATGGAGAGAGGAAAGAGAGAGAGAAATGGAGAGAGGGAAAGAGAGAGAGAAATGGAGAGGGGGAAAGAGAGAGAGAAATGGAGAGGGGGAAAGAGAGAGAAAGAAATGGAGAGAGGGAAGAAAGAAATGGAGAGAGGGAAAGAAATGGAGAGAGAAAGAGAAATGGAGAGAGGGAAAGAGAGAAATGGAGAGAGGAAAGAGAGAAAATGGAGAGAGGAAAGAGAAATGGAGAGAGGGAAAGAGAGAAATGGAGAGAGGGAAAGAGAGAGAAATGGAGAGAGGGAAAAGAGAGAAATGGAGAGGGGGAAAAGAGAGAGAAATGGAGAGAGGGAAGAGAGAGAAATGGAGAGAGGAAGAGAGAGAAATGGAGAGAGGGAATAGAGAGAGAAATGGAGAGAGGAAAGAGAGAAAAATGGAGAGAGGAAAGAGAGAGAAATGGAGAGAGGGAAAGAGAGAGAAATGGAGAGAGGGAAAGAGAGAGAAATGGAGAGAGGGAAGAGAGAGAAAATGGAGAGAGGGAAGAGAGAGAAATGGAGAGAGGGAAGAGAGAGAGAAATGGAGAGAGGGAAAGAGAGAGAAATGGAGAGGGGAAGAGAGAAAATGGAGAGGGGAAGAGAGAAATGGAGAGAGGGAAAAGAGAGAAATGGAGAGGGAAAGAGAGAAATGGAGAGGGGGAAAGAGAGAAAATGGAGAGAGGGAAAGAGAGAGATGGAGAGGGGAAAGAGAGAGGGGGGAAATGGAGGAGGGAAGAGAGAGAGAAATGGAGAGAGGGAAGAGAGAGAAGAAATGGAGAGAGGGAAGAGAGAAATGGAGAGAGGGAAGAGAGAGAGAAATGGAGAGGGGGAAAGAGAGAGGGAAATGGAGAGGGGAAGAGAGAGAAATGGAGAGAGGGAATAGAGAGAGGAAATGGAGAGAGAAATGGAGAGAGGGAATAGAGAGAGGAAATGAGGGAAAGAGAGAGAGAAATGGAGAGAGGGAAAGAGAGAGAGACATGGAGAGAGGGAAGAGAGAGAATGGAGAGAGGGAAGAGAGACATGGAGAGAGGGAAAAGAGAGACATGGAGAGAGGGAAAGAGAGAAATGGAGAGAGGGAAGAGAGACATGGAGAGAGGAAAAGAGAGAAATGGAGAGAGGGAAGAGAGAGAAATGGAGAGAGGGAAGAGAGAGAAATGGAGAGAGGGAAGAGAGAGAAATGGAGAGAGGGAAGAGAGAAATGGAGGGAAGAGAGAAATGGAGAGAGGTAAAGAGAGAAATGGAGAGGTAAAGAGAGAAATGGAGAGAGGGAAAGAGAGAAATGGAGAGGGAAGAGAGAAATGGAGAGAGGAAGAGAGAAATGGAGAGAGGGAAGAGAGAGAAATGGAGAGAGGGAAGAGAGAAATGGAGGGAAGAGAGAAATGGAGAGAGGTAAAGAGAGAAATGGAGAGAGGTAAAGAGAGAAATGGAGAGGGAAAGAGAGAAATGGAGAGAGGGAAGAGAGAAATGGAGAGAGGGAAGAGAGAAATGGAGAGAGGGAAGAGAGAAATGGAGAGAGGGAAGAGAGAGACATGGAGAGAGGGAAGAGAGAAATGGAGAGAGGGAAAGAGAGAAATGGAGAGAGGGAAGAGAGAGACATGGAGAGAGGGAAGAGAGAGACATGGAGAGAGGTAAAGAGAGACATGGAGAGAGGTAAAGAGAGAAATGGAGAGAGGGAAAAGAGAGAAATGGAGAGAGGGAAAAGAGAGAAATGGAGAGAGGGAAAAGAGAGAAATGGAGAGAGGGAAAGAGAGAAATGGAGAGAGGGGAAAGAGAGAAATGGAGAGAGGGAAGAGAGAGAAATGGAGAGAGGGAAGAGAGAAATGGAGGGAAGAGAGAAATGGAGAGAGGTAAAGAGAGAAATGGAGAGAGGTAAAGAGAGAAATGGAGAGAGGGAAAGAGAGAAATGGAGAGAGGGAAGAGAGAAATGGAGAGAGGGAAGAGAGAAATGGAGAGAGGAAGAGAGAGAATGGAGAGAGGGAAGAGAGAGACATGGAGAGAGGGAAGAGAGAAATGGAGAGAGGGAAAGAGAAATGGAGAGAGGGAAGAGAGAGACATGGAGAGAGGAGAGAGACATGGAGAGAGGTAAAGAGAGACATGGAGAGAGGTAAAGAGAGACATGGAGAGAGGGAAAAGAGAGAAATGGAGAGAGGGAAAAGAGAGAAATGGAGAGAGGGAAAAGAGAGAAATGGAGAGAGGGAAGAGAGAAATGGAGAGAGGGGAAAAGAGAGAAATGGAGAGAGGGAAAGAGAAATGGAGAGAGGAAAGAGAGAAATGGAGAGAGGGAAAAGAGAGAAATGGAGAGAGGAAAGAGAGAAAGAAATGGAGAGAGGGAAGAGAGAAATGGAGAGAGGGAAAGAGAGAGAGAAATGGAGAGAGGGAAAGAGAGAAATGGAGAGGGGGAAGAGAGAGAAATGGAGAGAGGGAAAGAGAGAGAGAAATGGAGAGAGGGAAAGAGAGAGAGAAATGGAGAGGGGGAAAGAGAGAAATTGAGAGAGGGAAGAGAGAAATGGAGAGAGGAAAAGAGAGAAATGGAGAGAGGGAAAGAGAGAAATGGAGAGAGGGAAAGAGAGAGAGAAATGGAGAGAGGGAAAGAGAGAGAGAAATGGAGAGGGGGAAAGAGAGAGAGAAATGGAGAGGGGGAAGAGAGAGAAAGAAATGGAGAGAGGGAAGAGAGAAATGGAGAGAGGGAAAGAGAAATGGAGAGAGGAAAGAGAGAAATGGAGAGAGGGAAAGAGAGAAATGGAGAGAGGGAAAGAGAGAAATGGAGAGAGGGAAAGAGAGAAATGGAGAGAGGGAAAGAGAGACATGGAGAGAGGTAAAGAGAGAAATGGAGAGAGGGAAAAGAGAGAAATGGAGAGAGGGAAAAGAGAGAAATGGAGAGAGGGAAAAGAGAAATGGAGAGAGGAAAGAGAGAAATGGAGAGAGGGAAAAGAGAGAAATGGAGAGAGGGAAGAGAGAGAAATGGAGAGAGGGAAGAGAGAAATGGAGGGAAGAGAGAAATGGAGAGAGGTAAAGAGAGAAATGGAGAGGTAAAGAGAGAAATGGAGAGAGGAAAGAGAGAAATGGAGAGAGGGAAGAGAGAAATGGAGAGAGGGAAGAGAGAAATGGAGAGAGGGAAGAGAGAGAAATGGAGAGAGGGAAGAGAGAGACATGGAGAGAGGGAAGAGAGAAATGGAGAGAGGAAAGAGAGAAATGGAGAGAGGGAAGAGAGACATGGAGAGAGGAAGAGAGAGACATGGAGAGAGGTAAAGAGAGACATGGAGAGAGGTAAAGAGAGAAATGGAGAGAGGGAAAAGAGAGAAATGGAGAGAGGGAAAAGAGAGAAATGGAGAGAGGGAAAAGAGAGAAATGGAGAGAGGAAAGAGAGAAATGGAGAGAGGGAAAAGAGAGAAATGGAGAGAGGAAAGAGAGAAATGGAGAGAGGGAAAAGAGAGAAATGGAGAGAGGGAAAGAGAAAAGAAATGGAGAGAGGGAAGAGAGAAATGGAGAGGGGAAAGAGAGAGAAATGGAGAGAGGGAAAGAGAGAAATGGAGAGGGGGAAGAGAGAGAAATGGAGAGAGGGAAAGAGAGAGAAATGGAGAGAGGGAAGAGAGAGAGAGAAATGGAGAGGGGAAAAGAGAGAAATTGAGAGAGGGAAGAGAGAAATGGAGAGAGGAAAAGAGAGAAATGGAGAGAGGGAAAGAGAAATGGAGAGAGGAAGAGAGAAAATGGAGAGAGGGAAAGAGAGAGAAATGGAGAGGGAAAGAGAGAGAGAAATGGAGAGGGGAAGAGAGAGAAAGAAATGGAGAGAGGGAAGAGAGAAATGGAGAGAGGGAAAGAGGGAAAGAGAGAAATGGAGAGAGGGAAAGAGAGAAATGGAGAGAGGGAAAGAGAGAAATGGAGAGAGGGAAAGAGAGAAATGGAGAGAGGAAAGAGAGAGAAATGGAGAGAGGGAAAGAGAGAAATGGAGAGGGGGAAAGAGAGAGAATGGAGAGAGGGAAGAGAGAGAGAAATGGAGAGAGGAAGAGAGAAATGGAGAGAGGGAATAGAGAGAGAAAATGGAGAGAGGAAAGAGAGAAATGGAGAGGGGAAAGAGAGAAATGGAGAGAGGGAAAGAGAGAGAGAAATGGAGAGAGGGAAAGAGAGAAATGGAGAGAGGGAAAGAGAGAGAGAAATGGAGAGAGGGAAGAGAGAAATGGAGAGAGGGAAGAGAGAGAAAATGGAGAGAGGGAAGAGAGAGAAATGGAGAGAGGGAAAGAGAGAGAAATGGAGAGAGGGAAGAGAGAAAATGGAGAGGGGGAAGAGAGAAATGGAGAGAGGGAAAAGAGAGAAATGGAGAGGGGGAAAGAGAGAAATGGAGGGGGAAAGAGAAAATGGAGAGAGGGAAAGAGAGAGAGAAATGGAGAGAGGGAAAGAGAGAAATGGAGAGGGGGAAGAGAGAGAGAAATGGAGAGGGGGAAGAGAGAGAAATGGAGAGAGGGAAGAGAGAGAGAAATGGAGAGAGGGAAGAGAGAGAAAATGGAGAGAGGGAAGAGAGAGAGAAATGGAGAGAGGAAAGAGAGAAATGGAGAGGGGGAAGAGAGAGAAAATGGAGAGAGGGAAGAGAGAGAAATGGAGAGAGGGAATAGAGAGAGAGAAATGGAGAGAGGGAAAGAGAGAGAGAAATGGAGAGGGAAATGGAGAGAGGGAAAGAGAGAGAAATGGAGAGAGGGAAAGAGAGAGAAATGGAGAGAAATGGAGAGAGGGAAAGAGAGAGAGAAATGGAGAGAGGGAAAGAAAGAGAAATGGAGAGGGGGAAAGAGAGAAATGGAGAGAGGGAAGAGAGAGAAATGGAGAGAGGGAAAGAGAGAGAAATGGAGAGAGGGAAGAGAGAAATGGAGGGAAGAGAGAAATGGAGAGAGGTAAAGAGAGAAATGGAGAGAGGTAAAGAGAGAAATGGAGAGGGAAAGAGAGAAATGGAGAGAGGAAGAGAGAAATGGAGAGAGGGAAGAGAGAAATGGAGAGAGGGAAGAGAGAGAAATGGAGAGAGGGAAGAGAGAGACATGGAGAGAGGGAAGAGAGAAATGGAGAGAGGGAAAGAGAGAAATGGAGAGAGGGAAGAGAGAACATGGAGAGAGGGAAGAGAGAGACATGGAGAGAGGTAAAGAGAGACATGGAGAGAGGTAAGAGAGAAATGGAGAGAGGGAAAGAGAGAAATGGAGAGAGGAAAGAGAGAAAATGGAGAGAGGGAAAAGAGAGAAATGGAGAGAGGGAAAGAGAGAAATGGAGAGAGGGGAAAGAGAGAAAATGGAGAGAGGGAAAGAGAAATGGAGAGAGGGAAAAGAGAGAAATGGAGAGAGGGAAAGAGAGAAAGAAATGGAGAGAGGGAAGAGAGAAATGGAGAGAGGGAAAGAGAGAGAGAAATGGAGAGAGGGAAAGAAGAGAGAAATGGAGAGGGGAAGAGAGAGAAAATGGAGAGAGGGAAAGAGAGAGAAATGGAGAGGGAAAGAGAGAGAGAAATGGAGAGGGGGAAAAGAGAGAAATGAGAGAGGGAAGAGAGAAATGGAGAGAGGGAAGAGAGAAATGGAGAGAGGGAAAGAGAGAAATGGAGAGAGGAAAGAGAGAGAAAAATGGAGAGGGGAAAGAGAGAGAAATGGAGGGGGAAAGAGAGAGAAATGGAGAGGGGGAAGAGAGAGAAAGAAATGGAGAGAGGGAAGAGAAATGGAGAGAGGGAAAGAGGGAAAGAGAGAAATGGAGAGAGGAAGAAAGAGAAATGGAGAGAGGGAAAGAGAGAAATGGAGAGAGGGAAAGAGAGAAATGGAGAGAGGGAAAGAGAGAGAAATGGAGAGAGGAAAGAGAGAAATGGAGAGGGGAAAGAGAGAGAAATGGAGAGAGGGAAGAGAGAGAGAAATGGAGAGAGGGAAGAGAGAGAAATGGAGAGAGGGAATGAGAGAGAGAAATGGAGAGAGGGAAGAGAGAAATGGAGAGGGAAAGAGAGAGAAATGGAGAGAGGGAAAGAGAAGATGGAGAGAGGGAAGAGAGAAATGGAGAGAGGGAAAGAGAGAGAGAAATGGAGAGAGGGAAGAGAGAAATGAGAGAAATGGAGAGAGGGAAGAGAGAAAAATGGAGAGAGGGAAGAGAGAAATGGAGAGAGGGAAGAGAGAGAGAAATGGAGAGGGGAAGAGAGAAATGGAGAGAGGGAAAAGAGAGAAATGGAGAGGGAAAGAGAGAAATGGAGAGGGGGAAAGAGAGAAATGGAGAGAGGGAAAGAGAGAAATGGAGAGAGGGAAAGAGAGAGAAATGGAGAGGGGAAGAGAGAGAGAAATGGAGAGGGGAAGAGAGAAAATGGAGAGAGGAAGAGAGAGAAATGGAGAGAGGGAAGAGAGAGAGAAAATGGAGAGAGGAAGAGAGAGAGAAATGGAGAAAAGAGAGAAATGGAGAAGAGAGAGAGGGAAATGGAGAGAGGGAAGAGAGAAATGGAGAGAGGAATGAGAGAGAAATGGAGAGAGGGAAGAGAGAGAAATGGAGAGAGGGAAAGAGAGAAATGGAGAGAGGGAAAGAGAGAGAAATGGAGAGAGGGAAAGAGAGAAAAATGGA
Source organism: Oncorhynchus masou masou (assembly GCF_036934945.1). Taxonomy (NCBI): domain Eukaryota; kingdom Metazoa; phylum Chordata; class Actinopteri; order Salmoniformes; family Salmonidae; genus Oncorhynchus; species Oncorhynchus masou. The sequence continues at coordinate 115,075 of NW_027002617.1, read as the reverse complement.
GAGAAATGGAGAGAGGAAAGAGAGAGAAATGGAGAGAGGGAAAGAGAGAAATGGAGAGAGGGAAAGAGAGAGAAATGGAGAGAGGGAAGAGAGAAATGGAGAGAGGGAAAGAGAGAAATGGAGAGAGGGAAAGAGAGACATGGAGAGAGGAAGAGAGAGAAATGGAGAGAGGAAGAGAGACATGGAGAGAGGGAAAAGAGAGACATGGAGAGAGGGAAAAGAGAGAAATGGAGAGAGGGAAGAGAGACATGGAGAGAGGGAAAAGAGAGAAATGGAGAGAGGAAAGAGAGACATGGAGAGAGGGAAAGAGAGAAATGGAGAGAGGGAAAAGAGAGAAATGGAGAGGAGGAAAGAGAGAGAAAATGGAGAGAGGGAAGAGAGAAATGGAGAGAGGAAGAGAGAGAAATGGAGAGAGGAAGAGAGAAATGGAGAGGGGAAGAGAGAGAAAATGGAGAGAGGAAAGAGAGAAATGGAGGGGGAAAGAGAGAGAAATGGAGAGGGGGAAAGAGAGAGAAATGGAGAGGGAAGAGAGAGAAATGGAGAGGGGAAAAGAGAGAAAATGGAGAGGGGGAAAAGAGAGAGAAATGGAGAGGGGGAAGAGAGAAATGGAGAGAGGGAAGAGAAATGGAGAGAGGGAAGAGAGAGAAATGGAGAGAGGGAAGAGAGAGAAATGGAGAGAGGGAAAGAGAGAAATGGAGAGAGGGAAAGAGAGAAATGGAGAGGGGGAAAGAGAGAAATGGAGAGGGGGAAAGAGAGAGAAATGGAGAGAGGGAAGAGAGACATGGAGAGAGGAAGAGAGAAATGGAGAGAGGGAAGAGAGAGACATGGAGAGAGGGAAGAGAAAAATGGAGAGAGGGAAAGAGAAATGGAGAGAGGAAGGAAGAGAGACATGGAGAGAGGGAAGAGAGAGACATGGAGAGAGGTAAAGAGAGACATGGAGAGAGGTAAAGAGAGAAATGGAGAGAGGGAAAAGAGAGAAATGGAGAGAGGGAAAAGAGAGAAATGGAGAGAGGAAAAGAGAGAAATGGAGAGAGGGAAGAGAGACATGGAGAGAGGAAAAGAGAGACATGGAGAGAGGAAAAGAGAGAAATGGAGAGAGGGAAAGAGAGACATGGAGAGAGGGAAAGAGAAATGGAAAAAGAGAGACATGGAGAGAGGGAAAAAGAGAGAGGAAATGGAGAGAGGGAGAAAAAAGAGAGACATGGAGAGAGGGAAAAGAGAGAAATGGAGAGAGGGAAAGAGAGACATGGAGAGAGGGAAAAGAGAGAAATGGAGAGAGGGAAAGAGAGACATGGAGAGAGAAAGAGAGAAATGGAGAGAGAAGAGAGACATGGAGAGAGGGAAAAGAGAAATGGAGAGAGGGAAAGAGAGACATGGAGAGAGGGAAAGAGAGAAATGGAGAGAGGGAAAGAGAGACATGGAGAGAGGGGAAAGAGAGAGACATGGAGAGAGGGAAAAGAGAGAAATGGAGAGAGGGAAAGAGAGACATGGAGAGGGAAAAGAGAGAAATGGAGAGAGGGAAAGAGAGACATGGAGAGGGGGAAAGAGAAAATGGAGAGAGGGAAAGAGAGAAATGGAGAGAGGGAAAGAAAATGGAGAGAGGGAAAGAGAGAAATGGAGAGAGGGAAAGAGAGAAATGGAGAGGGGGAAAGAGAGAGAAATGGAGAGAGGGAAGAGAGAGAAATGGAGAGAGGGAAGAGAGAAATGGAGAGAGGGAATAGAAGAGAGAAATGGAGAGAGGAAAGAGAGAAATGGAGAGAGGAAGAGAGAGAAAATGGAGAGAGGGAAAGAAGAGAGAGAAATGGAGAGAGGGAAAGAGAGAGAGAAATGGAGAGAGGGAAAGAGAGAGAAATGGAGAGAGGGAAGAGAGAAATGGAGAGAGAGGAAGAGAGAAATGGAGAGAGGGAAGAGAGAGAGAAATGGAGAGAGGAAAGAGAGAGAGAAATGGAGAGAGGAAGAGAGAGAGAAATGGAGAGGGGGAAGAGAGAAAAATGGAGAGAGGGAAAAGAGAGAAATGGAGAGGGGGAAAGAGAGAAATGGAGAGAGGGAAGAGAGAAATGGAGAGAGGGAAAGAGAGAAAATGGAGAGAGGGAAAGAGAGAGAGAAATGGAGAGGGGGAAAGAGAGAGAAATGGAGAGGGGAAGAGAGAGAAAATGGAGAGAGGGAAGAGAGAGAGAGAAATGGAGAGAGGGAAGAGAGAGAGAAATGGAGAGAGGAAGAGAGAGAAATGGAGAGAGGAAAGAGAGAAATGGAGAGGGAAAGAGAGAGAGAAATGGAGAGGAAGAGAGAAATGGAGAGAGGGAATAGAGAGAGAGAAATGGAGAGAGGGAAAGAGAGAAATGGAGAGAGGGAAAGAGAGAGAAATGGAGAGAGGGAAAGAGAGAGAGAATGGAGAGAGGGAAAGAGAGAGAGAAATGGAGAGAAATGGAGAGAGAGAGAGGGAGGGAAAGAGAGAGAAATGGAGAGAGGGAAAGAGAGAGAAATGGAGAGAGGAAAGAGAGAGAAATGGAGAGAGGGAAGAGAGAGAAATGGAGAGAGGGAAAGAGAGATGGAGAGAGGGAAAGAGAGACATGGAGAGAGGGAAGAGAGAGAAATGGAGAGAGGGAAAGAGAGACATGGAGAGATGGAAAAGAGAGACATGGAGAAAAAGAGAGAAATGGAGAGGGGAAAGAGAGACATGGAGAGAGGGAAAAGAGAGAAATGGAGAGAGGGAAAGAGAGACATGGAGAGGGAAAGAGAAATGGAGAGAGGAAAAGAGAAATGGAGAGGAGGAAAAGAGAGAGAAATGGAGAGAGGAAGAGAGAGAAATGGAGAGAGGGAAGAGAGAGAAATGGAGAGAGGGAAGAGAGAGAAATGGAGAGGGGAAGAGAGAGAAATGGAGAGGGGGAAAGAGAGAGAAATGGAGAGGGGAAAGAGAGAGAGAAATGGAGAGGGGGAAAGAGAGAGAGAAATGGAGAGGGGGAAGAGAGAAATGGAGAGGGGGAAAAGAGAGAAAGAAATGGAGAGGGGGAAAGAGAGAGAAATGGAGAGGGGAAGAGAGAAATGGAGAGAGGGAAGAGAGAAATGGAGAGAGGGAAGAGAGAAATGGAGAGAGGGAAGAGAGAAATGGAGAGAGGGAAAGAGAAATGGAGAGAGGGAAAGAGAGAAATGGAGAGGAAAGGAGAGAAATGGAGAGGGGGAAAGAGAGAGAAATGGAGAGAGGGAAGAGAGAGACATGGAGAGAGGGAAGAGAGAGAAATGGAGAGAGGGAAGAGAGAGACATGGAGAGAGGGAAGAGAGAAATGGAGAGAGGGAAAGAGAGAAATGGAGAGAGGGAAGAGAGAGACATGGAGAGAGGGAAGAGAGAGACATGGAGAGAGGTAAAGAGAGACATGGAGAGAGGTAAAGAGAGAAATGGAGAGAGGGAAAAGAGAGAAATGGAGAGAGGGAAAAGAGAGAAATGGAGAGAGGAAAAGAGAGAAATGGAGAGAGGGGAAAGAGAGACATGGAGAGAGGAAAAGAGAGACATGGAGAGAGGGAAAAGAGAGAAATGGAGAGAGGGAAAGAGAGACATGGAGAGAGGGAAAAGAGAGAAATGGAGAGAGGGAAAGAGAGACATGGAGAGAGGAAAGAGAGAAATGGAGAGAGGAAAGAGAGACATGGAGAGAGGGAAAGAGAGACATGGAGAGAGGAAAAGAGAGAAATGGAGAGAGGGAAAGAGAGACATGGAGAGAGGGAAAGAGAGAAATGGAGAGAGGGAAAGAGAGACATGGAGAGAGGGAAAGAGAGAAATGGAGAGAGGGAAAGAGAGACATGGAGAGAGGGAAAAGAGAGAAATGGAGAGAGGAAAGAGAGACATGGAGAGAGGAAGAGAGAAATGGAGAGAGGGAAAGAGACATGGAGAGAGGGAAAGAGAGACATGGAGAGAGGGAAAAGAGAGAAATGGAGAGAGGGAAAGAGAGACATGGAGAGAGGAAAAGAGAGAAATGGAGAGAGGGAAAGAGAGACATGGAGAGAGGGAAAGAGAGAAATGGAGAGAGGGAAAAGAGAGAAATGGAGAGGGGAAAGAGAGAGAGAAATGGAGAGAGGGAAGAGAGAGAAATGGAGAGAGGGAAGAGAGAAATGGAGAGAGGGAAGAGAGAGAAATGGAGAGGGGGAAGAGAGAGAAATGGAGAGAGGGAAAGAGAAATGGAGAGGGGGAAAGAGAGAGAAATGGAGAGGGGGAAAGAGAGAGAGAAATGGAGAGGGGGAAGAGAGAGAAATGGAGAGGGGGAAAAAAGAGAGAGAAATGGAGAGGGGAAAGAGAGAGAGAAAATGGAGAGGGGAAGAGAGAGAAATGGAGAGAGGGAAGAGAGAAATGGAGAGAGGGAAGAGAGAGAAATGGAGAGAGGGAAGAGAGAAATGGAGAGAGGGAAAGAGAGAAATGGAGAGAGGAAAGAGAGAAATGGAGAGGGGGAAAGAGAGAGAAATGGAGAGAGGAAGAGAGACATGGAGAGAGGGAAGAGAGAGAAATGGAGAGAGGGAAGAGAGAGACATGGAGAGAGGGAAGAGAGAAATGGAGAGAGGGAAAGAGAGAAATGGAGAGAGGGAAGAGAGAGACATGGAGAGAGGGAAGAGAGAGACATGGAGAGAGGTAAAGAGAGACATGGAGAGAGGTAAAGAGAGAAATGGAGAGAGGGAAAAGAGAGAAATGGAGAGAGGGAAAAGAGAGAAATGGAGAGAGGGAAAAGAGAGAAATGGAGAGAGGGAAAGAGAGAAATGGAGAGAGGAAAAAGAGAGAAATGGAGAGAGGAAAGAGAGAAATGGAGAGAGGAAAAGAGAGAAATGGAGAGAGGGAAAGAGAGAAAGAATGGAGAGAGGGAAGAGAGAAATGGAGAGAGGAAGAGAGAAAATGGAGAGAGGGAAAAGAGAGAAATGGAGAGAGGGAAAAGAGAGAGAGAAATGGAGAGAGGGAAAGAGAGAAATGGAGAGGGGGAAGAGAGAGAGAAATGGAGAGGGAAAGAGAGAAATGGAGAGAGGAAAAGAGAGAAATGGAGAGAGGGAAAGAGAGAAAGAAATGGAGAGAGGGAAGAGAGAAATGGAGAGAGGGAAGAGAGAAATGGAGAGAGGGAAAAGAGAGAAATGGAGAGAGGGAAAGAGAGAAATGGAGAGGGGGAAAGAGAGAAATGGAGAGGGGAAGAGAGAGAAATGGAGAGAGGGAAAGAGAGAGAAATGGAGAGAGGGAAAGAGAGAGAGAAATGGAGAGGGGAAAAGAGAGAAATTGAGAGAGGGAAGAGAGAAAATGGAGAGAGGAAAAGAGAGAAATGGAGAGAGGAAAGAGAGAATGGAGAGAGGGAAAGAGAGAGAGAAATGGAGAGAGGGAAAGAGAGAGAAATGGAGAGGGGAAAGAGAGAGAAATGGAGAGGGGAAGAGAGAGAAAGAAATGGAGAGAGGGAAGAGAGAAATGGAGAGAGGGAAAAGAGAGACATGGAGAGAGGGAAGAGAAATGGAGAGAGGGAAAGAGAGAAATGGAGAGGGGAAAGAGAGAAATGGAGAGAGAGAGAGAAATGGAGAGAGGGAAAGAGAGAAAATGGAGAGAGGGGGAAAGAGAGAGAGAAATGGAGAGGGGGAAAGAGAGAGAGAAATGGAGAGGGGAAGAGAGAGAAATGGAGAGAGGAAGAGAGAAATGGAGAGAGGGAATAGAGAGAGAAATGGAGAGGGAAAGAGAGAAATGGAGAGGGAAAGAGAGAGAGAAATGGAGGAGGGAAGAGAGAGAAATGGAGAGGGAAAGAGAGAGAAATGGAGAGAGGGAAGAGAGAGAAATGGAGAGAGGGAAGAGAGAGAAATGGAGAGGGAAGAGAGAGAAATGGAGAGAGGGAAAGAGAGAGAGAAATGGAGAGAGGGAAGAGAGAGAAATGGAGAGGGGAAGATGAGAAAAATGGGAGAGGGAAAGAGAGAAATGGAGAGGGGAAAGAGAGAAATGGAGAGGGGGAAGAGAGAAATGGAGAGAGGGAAAGAGAGAGAGAAATGGAGAGAGGGAAAGAGAGAGAAATGGAGAGGGGGGAAAGAGAGAAAATGGAGAGGGGGAAGAGAGAGAAATGGAGAGATGGAGAGAGAGAGAAATGGAGAGGGAAGAGAGAGAAATGGAGAGAGGGAAAGAGAGAAATGGAGAGGGGAAGAGAGAGAGGGAAATGGAGAGAGGGAAGAGAGAGAAATGGAGAGAGGGAATAGAGAGAGAGAAATGGAGAGAGGGGAAAGAGAGAGAGAATGGAGAGAGGGAAAGAGAGAGAGAAATGGAGAGGGAAAGAGAGAGAGAAATGGAGAGAGGGAAAGAGAGAGAGAAATGGAGAGAAATGGAGAGAGGGAAAGAGAGAGAGAAATGGAGAGAGGGAAAGAGAGAGAGAAATGGAGAGAGGGAAAGAGAGAAATGGAGAGAGGGAGAAATGGAGAGAGAAAATGGAGAGAGGAAAGAGAGAGAGAAATGGAGAGAGGGAAAGAGAGAGAAAATGGAGAGAGGGAAAGAGAGAGAGAAATGGAGAGGGAAAGAGAGAGAAATGGAGAGAGGGAAAGAGAGAGAAAATGGAGAGAGGGAAAGAGAGAGAAAATGGAGAGAGGGAAAGAGAGAGAAATGGAGAGAGGGAAAGAGAGAGAAATGGAGAGAGGAAGAGAGACATGGAGAGAGGGAAGAGAGAAATGGAGAGAGGAAGAGAGACATGGAGAGAGGGAAAAGAGAGACATGGAGAGAGGGAAAAGAGAGAAATGGAGAGAGGAAAGAGAGACATGGAGAGAGGGGAAAAGAGAGAAATGGAGAGAGGGAAAGAGAGAAATGGAGAGAGGGAAAGGAGAAATGAGAGGGAAGAGAGAATGGAGAGAGGAAAGAGAGAAATGGAGGGGGAAAGAGAGAAATGGAGAGAGGGGAAAGAGAGAAATGGAGAGGGGAAGAGAGAGAAATGGAGAGAGGGAAGAGAGAGAAATGGAGAGAGGGAAAGAGAGAAATGGAGAGAGGGAAGAGAGAGAAATGGAGAGAGGGAAGAGAGAGAAATGGAGAGGGGGAAGAGAGAGAAATGGAGAGAGGGAAAGAGAGAGAGAATGGAGAGAGGGGGAAAGAGAGAGAGAAATGGAGAGGGGAAGAGAGAGAAATGGAGAGGGGGAAAGAGAGAAATGGAGAGGGGGAAAGAGAGAGAAATGGAGAGGGGAAGAGAGAGAGAAATGGAGAGAGGGAAGAGAGAGAAATGGAGAGAGGGAAGAGAGAGAATGGAGAGAGGGAAGAGAGAGAAATGGAGAGAGGGAAGAGAGAAATGGAGAGGGGGAAAGAGAGAGAATGGAGAGGGGAAAGAGAGAAATGGAGAGAGGGAATAGAGAGAAATGGAGAGAGGAAAGAGAGAAATGGAGAGGGGAAGAGAGAGAAATGGAGAGAGGAAAGAGAGAAATGGAGAGAGGGAAAGGGAGAAATGGAGAGGGGGAAAGAGAGAGAAATGGAGAGGGGGAAGAGAGAGAAATGGAGAGGGGGGAAAGAGAGAAATGGAGAAATGGAGAGAGGAAAGAGAGAGAGGGAAAGAGAGAGAAAATGGAGAGAGGGAAAGAGAGAGAAATGGAGAGAGGGAAAGAGAGAGAAATGGAGAGAGGGAAAGAGAGAGAGAAATGGAGAGAGGGAAAGAGAGAGAGAAATGGAGAGAGGGAAAGAGAGAGAAATGGAGAGAGGGAAGAGAGAGAAATGGAGAGAGGGAAAGAAGAGAGAAATGGAGAGAGGGAAAGAGAGAAATGGAGAGAGGGAAGAGAGAAATGGAGAGGGAAAGAGAGAAATGGAGAGAGGGAAGAGAGAGAAATGGAGAGAGGGAAAGAGAGAGAAATGGAGAGAGGGAAAGAGAGAAATGGAGAGAGGAAAGAGAGAAATGGAGAGAGAGGAAAAGAGAGAAATGGAGAGAGGAAAGAGAGAAATGGAGAGAGGGAAGAGAGAGAAATGGAGAGGGGAAGAGAGAGAAATGGAGAGAGGGAAAGAGAAAATGGAGAGAGGAAAGAGAAATGGAGAGAGGGAATAGAGATTAATGGAGAGAGGGAAAGAGAGAAATGGAGAGAGGAAAGAGAAATGGAGAGAGGGAAAGAGAGAAATGGAGAGGGAAAGAGAGAAATGGAGAGGGGGAAAGAGAGAAATGGAGAGAGGAAAGAGAGAAATGGAGAGAGGGAAAGAGAGAGAAATGGAGAGGGGGAAAGAGAGAAATGGAGAGAGGGAAAGAGAGAGAAATGGAGAGAGGAAAGAGAAATGGAGAGGGGGAAGAGAGAAATGGAGAGAGGAAAAAGAGAGAAATGGAGAGGGAAAAGAGAGAAATGGAGAGAGGAAAGAGAAATGGAGAGGGGGAAAGAGAGAAATGGAGAGAGGGAAAAGAGAGAAATGGAGAGGGGGAAAGAGAGAAATGGAGAGGGGGAAAGAGAAATGGAGAGAGGGAAAAGAGAGAAATGGAGAGAGGAAAGAGAGAAATGGAGAGGGGGAAAGAGAGAAATGGAGAGGGGGAAAGAGAAAATGGAGAGGGGGAAAGAGAAATGGAGAGAGGGAAAAGAGAGAAATGGAGAGAGGGAAAAGAGAGAAATGGAGAGGGGGAAAGAGAGAAATGGAGAGGGGGAAAGAGAGAAATGGAGAGGGGAAAGAGAGAAATGGAGAGGGGGAGAGAGAAATGGAGAGAGGGAAAAGAGAAATGGAGAGGGGGAAGAGAGAGAAATGGAGAGGGGGAAAGAGAGAAATGGAGAGGGGAAAGAGAAATGGAGAGGGGGAAAGAAGAAATGGAGAGGGGAAAGAGAAATGGAGAGAGGGAAAGAGAGAAATGGAGAGGGGGAAAGAGAGAGAAATGGAGAGGGGGAAGAGAGAGAAATGGAGAGAGGAAGAGAAATGGAGAGAGGAAAGAGAGAATGGAGAGAGGGGAATAGAGAGAAATGGAGAGAGGGAAAGAGAGAAATGGAGAGAGGAAAGAAATGGAGAGAGGGAAAGAGAGAAATGGAGAGAGGGAAAGAGAGAAATGGAGAGGGGGAAAGAGAGAAATGGAGAGGGGGAAAGAGAGAAATGGAGAGAGGGAAAGAGAGAGAAATGGAGAGGGGGAAAGAGAGAAATGGAGAGGGGAAAGAGAGAGAAAATGGAGAGAAGAGAAATGGAGAGGGGGAAGAGAGAAATGGAGAGAGGAAAAAGAGAGAAATGGAGAGAGGGAAAAGAGAGAAATGGAGAGAGGGAAAGAGAGAAATGGAGAGAGGGAAAAGAGAGAAATGGAGAGAGGGAAAAGAGAGAAATGGAGAGGGGGAAAGAGAGAAATGGAGAGGGGAAAGAGAGAAATGGAGAGGGGGAAAGAGAGAAATGGAGAGAGGGAAAAGAGAGAAATGGAGAGGGGAAAGAGAGAAATGGAGAGGGAAAGAGAGAGAAATGGAGAGGGGAAAGAGAGAAATGGAGAGGGGGAAAGAGAGAAATGGAGAGGGAAAAGAGAAATGGAGAGAGGGAAAGAGAAATGGAGAGGGGAAGAGAAAATGGAGAGGGAAAGAGAGAAATGGAGAGGGGGAAAGAGAGAGAAATGGAGAGGGGGAAAGAGAGAAATGGAGAGAGGGAAAAGAGAGAAATGGAGAGGGGAAAGAGAGAAATGGAGAGGGAAAGAGAGAAATGGAGAGAGGGAAAGAGAGAGAAATGGAGAGAGGGAAAGAGAGAGAAATGGAGAGGGGAAAGAGAGAGAAATGGAGAGGGGGAAAGAGAGAGAAATGGAGAGGGGGAAAGAGAGAAATGGAGAGGGGGAAAGAGAGAAATGGAGAGAGGAAGAGAGAGAAATGGAGAGGGGAAAGAGAGAAATGGAGAGAGGGAAAGAGAGAGAGAAATTGAGAGATGGGAAAGAGAGAGAAATGGAGAGGGGGAAAGAGAGAGAAATGGAGAGGGGAAAAGAGAGAGAAATTGAGAGATGGAAAGAGAGAGAAATGGAGAGAGGGAAAAGAGGGGAAGAGAGATAAGAAGAGGGGACTTTATGACTGCATGTTTAACGACCCAGCTGGCAAATTACGTCACTAAAACCAGATTACAACCGGAATCACCTGATTCCAGCTACCTGCTGCTGAACAGAGAGAATAGAGCTGGTAAACATAGAGAATATAGAATAGAGCTGGTAAACACAGAGAATAGAGGTGGTAAACACAGAGAATAGAGAATAGAGGTGGTAAACACAGAGAGAATAGAGCTGGTAAACACAGAGAGATAGAGCTGGTAAACACAGAGAGATAGAGCTGGTAAACACAGAGAGATAGAGCTGGTAAACACAGAGAGATAGAGCTGGTAAACACAGAGAATAGAGGATAGAGCTGGTAAACACAGAGAATAGAGGATAGAGCTGGTAAACACAGAGAATAGAGGTGGTAAACACAGAGAATAGAGGTGGTAAACACAGAGAATAGAGAATAGAGGTGGTAAACACAGAGAATCGAGAATAGAGCTGGTAAACACAGAGAGAATAGAGCTGGTAAACACAGAGAGAATAGAGCTGGTAAAAACAGAGAGAATAGAGCTGGTAAACACAGAGAGAATAGAGCTGGTAAACATAGAGAGAATAGAGCTGGTAAACACAGAGAGAATAGAGCTGGTAAACACAGAGAGATAGAGCTGGTAAACACAGAGAGATAGAGCTGGTAAACACAGAGAGATAGAGCTGGTAAACACAGAGAGATAGAGCTGGTAAACACAGAGAGATAGAGCTGGTAAACACAGAGAGATAGAGCTGGTAAACACAGAGAGATAGAGCTGGTAAACACAGAGAGATGGAGCTGGTAAACACAGAGAGATATAGAATAGAGCTGGTAAACACAGAGAATAGAGAATAGAGGTGGTAAACACAGAGAATCGAGAATAGATCTGGTAAACACAGAGAATAGAGCTGGTAAACAGAGAGATCGAGCTGGTAAACACAGAGAGATAGAGCTGGTAAACACAGAGAGATAGAGCTGGTAAACACAGAGAATAGAGCTGGTAAACACAGAGAATAGAGCTGGGAAACACAGAGAATAGAGCTGGTTAACACAGAGAATAGAGCTGGTTAACACAGAGAATAGAGCTGGTAAACACAGAGAGATATAGTTAATATAGATAGATATACAGACAACAAATTCCAAATGGCTATACTAAAACTCTTTAACGTCATTCTTCGGTCATCATCTTCCCCAATATTTGGAACCAAGGACTGATCACCCCAATCCACAAAAGTGGAGACAAATTTGACCCCAATAACTACCGTGGGATATGCGTCAACAGTAACCTTGGGAAAATCCTCTGCATTATCATTAACAGCAGACTTGTACATTTCCTCAATGAAAACAATGTACTGAGCAAATGTCAAATTAGCTTTTTACCAAATTACTGTACAACAGACCATGTATTCACCCTGCACACCCTAATTGACAACCAAACAAACCAAAATAAAGGCAAAGTCTTCTCATGCTTTGTTGATTAAAAAAAAAACCTTCGACTCAATTTGGCATGAGGGTCTGCTATACAAACTGATGGAAAGTGGTGTTGGGGGTAAAACATACGACATTATAAAATCCATGTACAAACACAACAAGTGTGCGGTTAAAATTGGCAAAAAACACACAAATTTCTTCCCACGGAGTCGTGGGGTGAGACAGGGATGCAGCTTAAGCCCCACCCTCTTTAACATATATATCAACGAATTGGCGCGGGCACTAGAAAAGTCTGCAGCACCCGGCCTCACCCTACTAGAATCTGAAGTCAAATGTCTGCTGTTTGCTGATGATCTGGTGCTTCTGTCACCAACCAAGGAGGGCCTACAGCAGCACCTAGATCTTCTGCACAGATTCTGCCAGACCGGGGCCCTGACAGTAAATCTCAGTAACACCAAAATAATGGTGTTTCAATAAAGGTCCAGTCAACAGGACCACAAATACAAATTCCAACTAGACACCGTTTCCCAAGAGTTCACCAACCAAGATCTCACAAAATGGGACAAACACCAAATTGAGACTCTGCAAGCAGAATTCTGCAAACATATCCTCCGTGTACAACGTAAAACACCAGATAATGCATGCAGAGCAGAATTAGGCCGACACCCAGTAATTATCAAAATCCAGAAAAGAGACGTTAAATTCTATAACCACCTAAAAGGAAGCGATTCCCAAACCTTCCATAACAAAGCCATCACCTACAGAGAGACGAACCTGGAGAAGAGTCCCTAAGCAAGCTGGTCCTGGGGCTCTGTTCACAAACATAAACAGGCCCCAGAGCCCCAGGACAGCAGCACAATTAGACCCAACCAAATCATGAGAAAACAAAAAGATAATTACTTGACACATTGGAAGAATTAACAAAATAACAGAGCAAACCAGAATGCTATTTGGCCCTAAACAGAGAGTACACAGCGGCAGAATACCTGACCACTGTGACTGACCCAAACGTAAGGAAAGCTTTGACAATGTACAGACTCAGTGAGCATAGCCTTGCTATTGAGAAAGGCCGCCGTAGGCAGACATGGCTCTCAAGAGAAGACAGGCTATGTGCTCACTGCCCACAAAATGAGGTGGAAACTGAGCTGCACTTCCTAACCTCCTGCCCAATGTATGACCATATTAGAGAGACATATTTCCCTCAGATTACACAGACCCACAAAGAATTCGAAAACAATCCCAAATTTGATAAACCCCCATATCAATTGTGTGAAATACCACAGTGTGCCATCACAGCAGAAAGATTTGTGACCGGTTGCCAGAAGAAAAGGGTAACCAGTGAAGAACAAACACCATTGTAAATATAACCCATATTTATGCGTATTTATTTTCCCTTGTGTTCCCTTAACCATTTGTACATCGTTGCAACACTGTATATAGATATAATATGACATTTGTAATGTCTTTATCGTTTTGAAACATCTGTATGTTTGAGTTTATTTTATTTTTACAGGGACAGTGCACATTAATCAACGTTTCAGTAAAAATTCCGGTTTTAGCCAGCCGGCTAATTTTCAACCTCAGTCCCTGGGCAGGTTATTAAAAACAATTACGATATAGACAATCAATGAGCAGTGAGCACACGCAGAGCAACATAGAACAAGCAAGACGTAGCATACAGACAGAGCAACATAGAACAAGCAAGACATAGCATACAGACAGAGCAACATAGAACAAGACATAGCATACAGACAGAACAACATAGAACAAGCATTACGTAGCATACAGACAGAACAACATAGAACAAGCATTACGTAGCATACAGACAGAGCAACATAGAACAAGACATAGCATACAGACAGAACAACATAGAACAAGCAAGACGTAGCATACAGACAGAACAACATAGAACAAGCATTACGTAGCATACAGACAGAGCAACATAGAACAAGACGTAGCATACAGACAGAGCAACATAGAACAAGCAAGACGTAGCATACAGACAGAGCAACATAGAACAAGACGTAGCATACAGACAGAGCAACATAGAACAAGCAAGACGTAGCATACAGACAGAGCAACATAGGACAAGACGTAGCATACAGACAGAGCAACAGAACAAGCAAGACGTAGCATACAGACAGAGCAACATAGAACAAGACGTAGCATACAGACAGAGCAACATAGAACAAGCAAGACGTAGCATACAGACAGAGCAACATAAAACAAGCAAGACATAGCATACAGACAGAGCAACATAAAACAAGCAAGACATAGCATACAGACAGAGCAACATAGAACAAGCAAGACATAGCATACAGACAGAGCAACATAGAACAAGCAAGACGTAGCATACAGACAGAGCAACATAAAACAAGCAAGACATAGCATACAGACAGAGCAACATAGAACAAGCAAGATGTAGAATACAGACAGAGCAACATAGAACAAGCAAGACGTAGAATACAGACAGAGCAACATAGAACAAGCAAGACGTAGCATACAGACAGAGCAACATAGAACAAGCAAGACGTAGAATACAGACAGAGCAACATAGAACAAGCAACATAGAACAAGCAAGACATAGCATACACACAGAGCAACATAGGACAAGACATAGCATACACACAGAGCAACATAGGACAAGACATAGCATACACACAGAGCAACATAGGACAAGACATAGCATACACACAGAGCAACATAGAACAAAAATCAACAGTGTTTCCACACCTCACAAGCTACAGACAACAGACAACATGGAAAGTGGCAACACACAGCTAGGGACCATGTTCACAAATCTGATTGACCTTTAGCCATGTCTTCAAGCATTTTGTGAAAGTGTGATATGTGGTGCAGTTATGTGTGTCTGATGGCAGTGTATTCCAGACATGGGAAGCTCTCACAGAGAAAGAGGATTTACTAAAGGTGTTTTTCCCTTAGGGGAACTATACAGTCACCTCTCATGGCAGACCTTGTGGATCTGCTGCCATAGGTTTGGGTTTTCTGTTTAACAGAAGTACTGAGTGGAGGGGGAGGAGCCTGGCCGTTTAGGATCTTGAATACAAGACATGCGTCGGTGTATTGCACCAGATTTTCCCAACTCGGGAGCTCATGCTTCCTGAGGATGTAACAGTGATGATGGCTATGGGACTTCCTGTCCAGCACTTTGAGAGCCTGTTTGTAGACAGACTGAGGAGTGGCTTCTGTCTGGCCACTCTACCATAAAGGTTTGATTGGTGGAGAGCTGCAGAGATGGTTGTCCTTCTGGAAGCTTCTCTCATCTCCACACAGGAACTCTTGTCAGAGTGACCATCGGGTTCTTGGTCACCCCCTCCCCCCGTAACAAGGCCCTTTTCCTCCGATTGCTCCGTCTTCAGGGTCCATTCAGAAACGGGTCTTTCGTAAATGAGTTATTTCTCCATATGGCGTATCTCTATCGTAACGATTCCAACTCCGTGGACCCTTGAAGACCTCTACTCCACCCCCCCCGACCCCCTTATATAGGAGTCCTATGAGCCCAGGTCACAACTAGTGCACTAGAGTATAGGGTGGCATTTGAGATAAAGCCAAGTGGACAACTCACTCCGTGTCCAGTTTCCTAGGACTGGCCAGATCCCTGGCGCTACCACTCAGCACGTTGAGGATGACCAAGGGATACAGAATGTTCTTCTCGAAGAACAGCAGCCACACATAGAGCTTCTCAAACCACATCACATGGGCCGCGCCTACAAAAACAAAACAAAACAAACAAACAAAGGGTTTGGTCAGTCAGTTAGCAACGTGGCTACATCGGACCAGTTTCCCGGAGGCGGAGGCTCATCCTACTCCTGGAAGAAAAAAACACTTTGAATTGAAACTCCCTTGAACATAGTTCTGGTTAATATGCAGGTCTGTTAAAATGGCCCCTAAAATGTTAACTGACAGCAGGAAAGACAGTCGGGTATTGGGGGGCGTGGGGTATGTGGGGGCGTGGGGTATGTGGGGGCGTGGGCTATGTGGGGGGGCGTGGGCTATGTGGGGGCGTGGGGTATGTGGGGGGCGTGGGCTATGTGGGGGCGTGGGCTATGTGGGGGCGTGGGCTATGTGGGGGGGCGTGGGCTATGTGGGGGGGGCTATGTGGGGGCGTGGGCTATGTGGGGGGGCGTGGGCTATGTGGGGGGCGTGGGCTATGTGGGGGCGTGGGCTATGTGGGGGGCGTGGCTATGTGGGGGGCGTGGGCTGTGGGGGGCGTGGGCTATGTGGGGGCGTGGGCTATGTGGGGCGTGGGCTATGTGGGGGCGTGGGCTATGTGGGGGCGTGGGCTATGTGGGGGGGCGTGGGCTATGTGGGGGCGTGGGCTATGTGGGGGCGTGGGCTATGTGGGGGCGTGGGCTATGTGGGGGCGTGGGCTATGTGGGGGGCGTGGGCTATGTGGGGGTGGGCTATGTGGGGGCGTGGGCTATGTGGGGGCGTGGGCTATGTGGGGGGCGTGGGCTATTCAGGGGGCGTGGGCTATGTGGGGGCGTGGGGTATTCAGGGATGTGGGGTATTCATGGTGTCTTACCTCTGACCTCAAACTGGTAATACTCCCTAGTCTTGAGCAGTGGGTGTGAGAAGCAGTACCAGGGTAGCTGCTTGCGGACCTGAGGCAGCAGGTAATGTGTCAGCAGGCCCACCGCTCCTAGTAGAGAATACAGCACGTAGCTCAGGAACGGCTATGGTGGTCAGCAGGGAGGGGAGAGAAGAGAGGGGAGAGAAGAGAGACAGATGGTGGGACAGGGAGGGAGAGAGAGAGGGGGGGAGAAGAGAGGGGGAGAAGAGAGGGGGGAGAAGAGAGGGGGAAGAAGAGAGAGGGGAAGAAGAGAGAAGATTGGGGGAGAGGAGAGAGAGAGAGAGGGGGAGAAGAGAGAAGATTGGGGGAGAGGAGTAGAGAAGAGAGAGGGGGAGAAGAGAGAGGGGGAGAAGAGAGAAGAGTGATGGAGAAGAGGAGAGAGACAGATGGTGGGACAGGGAGGGAGAGAGAGGGGGGGAGAAGAGAGGGGTGAGAAGAGAGGGAGAGAAGAGGAGAGGGGGAGAAGAGAGAAGAGAGAGGGGGAGAAGAGAGAGGGGAGAAGAGAGGGGGGAGAAGAGAGAAGATTGGGGGAGAGGAGAGAGAAGAGAGAGGGGGAGAAGAGAGAAGATTGGGGGAGAGGAGTAGAGAAGAGAGAAGGGAGAAGAGAGAGGGGGAGAAGAGAGAAGAGTGATGGAGAAGAGGAGAGAGACAGATGGTGGGACAGGGAGGGAGAGATGATGAGTTAAATATGTTATACATGGTGATAGAACAAAAATTCTACTTTGTCAAATTTTCTTATTAGGCATTTATCTTCCAACTCAACTGCCTGACAACCAAAGAGGTTGGAAACCAGGTACATCACAACGTCCCCAAAGCAGTTTAGTGCCCTGCTCAAGGGCACAACGGCAAGAGATTAACGCTGCAGAGCTCTACTGTACCTGCAGAACGATGAACATGGTGCTGACGTGGATGGCAAAGTAGAGGACGCCGATGACAACGCAGACTATCAGGTCGGAATGAAGACGCTCACTCTGGGGGACAGACAGGAGGACAGTCGGGTTAGGAGGAGAGGACAGACAGACAGGAGGACAGTCGGGTTAGGAGGAGAGGACAGACAGACAGGAGGACAGTCGGGTTAGGAGGAGAGGACAGACAGGAGGACAGTCGGGTTAGGAGGAGAGGACAGACAGGAGGACAGTCGGGTTAGGAGGAGAGGACAGACAGGAGGACAGTCGGGTTAGGAGGAGAGGACAGACAGGAGGACAGTCGGGTTAGGAGGAGAGGACAGACAGGAGGACAGTCGGGTTAGGGAGGAGAGGACAGACAGGAGGACAGTCGGGTTAGGAGGAGAGGACAGACAGGAGGACAGTCGGGTTAGGAGGAGAGGACAGACAGGAGGACAGTCGGGTTAGGAGGAGAGGACAGACAGGAGGACAGTCGGGTTAGGAGGAGAGGACAGACAGGAGGACAGTCGGGTTAGGAGGAGAGGACAGACAGGAGGACAGTCGGGTTAGGAGGAGAGGACAGACAGGAGGACAGTCGGGTTAGGAGGAGAGGACAGACAGGAGGACAGTCGGGTTAGGAGGAGAGGACAGACAGGAGGACAGTCGGGTTAGGAGGAGAGGACAGACAGGAGGACAGTCGGGTTAGGAGGAGAGGACAGACAGGGAGGACAGTCGGGTTAGGAGGAGAGAGGACAGACAGGAGGACAGTCGGGTTAGGAGGAGAGGACAGACAGGAGGAGTCGGGTTAGGAGGAGAGGACAGACAGGAGGACAGTCGGGTTGGGAGGAGAGGACAGACAGGAGGACAGTCGGGTTAGGAGGAGAGGACAGACAGGAGGACAGTCGGGTTAGGGAGGAGAGGACAGACAGGAGGACAGTCGGGTTAGGAGGAGAGGACAGACAGGAGGACAGTCGGGTTAGGAGGAGAGGACAGACAGGAGGACAGTCGGGTTAGGAGGAGAGGACAGACAGGAGGACAGTCGGGTTAGGAGGAGAGGACAGACAGGAGGACAGTCGGGTTAGGAGGAGAGGACAGACAGGAGGACAGTCGGGTTAGGAGGAGAGGACAGACAGGAGGACAGTCGGGTTAGGAGGAGAGGACAGACAGGAGGACAGTCGGGTTAGGAGGAGAGGACAGACAGGAGGACAGTCGGGTTAGGAGGAGAGGACAGACAGGAGGACAGTCGGGTTAGGAGGAGAGGACAGACAGGAGGACAGTCGGGTTAGGAGGAGAGGACAGACAGGAGGACAGTCGGGTTAGGGAGGAGAGGACAGACAGGAGGACAGTCGGGTTAGGAGGAGAGGACAGACAGGGAGGACAGTCGGGTTAGGAGGAGAGGACAGACAGGAGGACAGTCGGGTTAGGAGGAGAGGACAGACAGGAGGACAGTCGGGTTAGGAGGAGAGGACAGACAGGAGGACAGTCGGGTTAGGAGGAGAGGACAGACAGGAGGACAGTCGGGTTAGGAGGAGAGGACAGACAGGAGGACAGTCGGGTTAGGAGGAGAGGACAGACAGGAGGACAGTCGGGTTAGGAGGAGAGGACAGACAGGAGGACAGTCGGGTTAGGAGGAGAGGACAGACAGGAGGACATTCGGGTTAGGAGGAGAGGACAGACAGGAGGACATTCGGGTTAGGAGGAGAGGACAGACAGACAGGAGGACATTCGGGTTAGGAGGAGAGGACAGACAGACAGGAGGACATTCGGGTTAGGAGGAGAGGACAGACAGACAGGAGGACATTCGGGTTAGGAGGAGAGGACAGACAGACAGGAGGACATTCGGGTTAGGAGGAGAGGACAGACAGACAGGAGGACATTCGGGTTAGGAGGAGAGGACAGACAGACAGGAGGACATTCGGGTTAGGAGGAGAGGACAGACAGACAGGAGGACATTCGGGTTAGGAGGAGAGGACAGACAGACAGGAGGACAGTCGGGTTAGGAGGAGAGGACAGACAGACAGGAGGACAGTCGGGTTAGGAGGAGAGGACAGACAGACAGGAGGACAGTCGGGTTAGGAGGAGAGGACAGACAGACAGGAGGACAGTCGGGTTAGGAGGAGAGGACAGACAGACAGGAGGACAGTCGGGTTAGGAGGAGAGGACAGACAGACAGGAGGACAGTCGGGTTAGGAGGAGAGGACAGACAGACAGGAGGACAGTCGGGTTAGGAGGAGAGGACAGACAGACAGGAGGACAGTCGGGTTAGGAGGAGAGGACAGACAGGAGGACAGTTGGGTTCGGAGGAGAGGACAGACAGGAGGACAGTTGGGTTAGGAGGAGAGGACAGACAGGAGGACAGTTGGGTTAGGAGGAGAGGACAGACAGGAGGACAGTTGGGTTAGGAGGAGAGGACAGACAGGACAGTTGGGTTAGGAGGAGGGGACAGACAGGAGGACAGTTGGGTTAGGAGGAGGGGACAGACAGGAGGACAGTTGGGTTAGGAGGAGAGGACAGACAGACAGGAGGACAGTTGGGTTAGGAGGAGGGGACAGACAGGAGGACAGTTGGGTTAGGAGGAGGGGACAGACAGGAGGACAGTTGGGTTAGGAGGAGGGGACAGACAGGAGGACAGTTGGGTTAGGAGGAGAGGACAGACAGACAGGAGGACAGTTGGGTTAGGAGGAGAGGACAGACAGGAGGACAGTTGGGTTCGGAGGAGAGGACAGACAGACAGGAGGACAGTTGGGTTAGGAGGAGAGGACAGACAGACAGGAGGACAGTTGGGTTAGGAGGAGAGGACAGACAGGAGGACAGTTGGGTTCGGAGGAGAGGACAGACAGACAGGAGGACAGTTGGGTTAGGAGGAGAGGACAGACAGACAGGAGGACAGTTGGGTTAGGAGGAGAGGACAGACAGACAGGAGGACAGTTGGGTTAGGAGGAGAGGACAGACAGACAGGAGGACAGTTGGGTTAGGAGGAGAGGACAGACAGACAGGAGGACAGTTGGGTTAGGAGGAGAGGACAGACAGACAGGAGGACAGTTGGGTTAGGAGGAGAGGACAGACAGACAGGAGGACAGTTGGGTTAGGAGGAGAGGACAGACAGACAGGAGGACAGTTGGGTTAGGAGGAGAGGACAGACAGACAGGAGGACAGTTGGGTTAGGAGGAGAGGACAGACAGACAGGAGGACAGTTGGGTTAGGAGGAGAGGACAGACAGACAGGAGGACAGTTGGGTTAGGAGGAGAGGACAGACAGACAGGAGGGCAGTTGGGTTAGGAGGAGAGGACAGACAGACAGGAGGACAGTTGGGTTAGGAGGAGAGGACAGACAGACAGGAGGACAGTTGGGTTAGGAGGAGAGGACAGAGACAGGAGGACAGTTGGGTTAGGAGGAGAGGACAGACAGGAGGACAGTTGGGTTAGGAGGAGAGGACAGACAGGAGGACAGTTGGGTTAGGAGGAGAGGACAGACAGGAGGACAGTTGGGTTAGGAGGAGAGGACAGACAGGAGGACAGTTGGGTTAGGAGGAGAGGACAGACAGGAGGACAGTTGGGTTAGGAGGACAGGACAGACAGGAGGACAGTTGGGTTAGGAGGAGAGGACAGACAGGAGGACAGTTGGGTTAGGAGGAGAGGACAGACAGACAGACATGGACTGTGAGCCAACACTAACAGATCTGAGACCAGGCGAGAACCAGAGGTGGTTGATATTGATGCCTGACGTCAGAACAGTAAGGTTTGGAATAACACATCCTTGGTCAACGGCCTTGAGACATTACAGGAGGGTTAGGAGACAGAGAGGGAGGGTTAGGAGACAGAGAGGGAGGGTTAGGAGACAGAGAGGGAGGGTTAGGAGACAGAGAGGGAGGGTTAGGAGACAGAGAGGAGGGCCTACGGCCTAGAGACATTACAGGAGGGTTAGGAGACAGAGAGGGAGGGTTAGGAGACAGAGAGGGAGGGTTAGGAGACAGAGAGGGAGGGTTAGGAGACAGAGAGGGAGGGTTAGGAGACAGAGAGGGAGGGTTAGGAGACAGAGATGGAGGGTTAGGAGACAGAGAGGGAGGGTTAGGAGACAGAGAGGGAGGGTTAGGAGACAGAGAGGGAGGGTTAGGAGACAGAGAGGGAGGGTTAGGAGACAGAGAGGGAGGGTTAGGAGACAGAGAGGGAGGGTTAGGAGACAGGGAGGGGGCCTAGGGTTAGAGACAGAGAGGGAGGGTTAGGAGACGGGGGGGGGTTAGGAGACAGAGAGGGAGGGTTAGGAGACAGAGAGGAGGGCCTACGGCCTAGAGACAGAGAGGGAGGGTTAGGAGACAGAGAGGGAGGGTTAGGAGACAGAGAGGGAGGGTTAGGAGACAGAGAGGGAGGGTTAGGAGACAGAGAGGAGGGCCTACGGCCTAGAGACAGAGAGGGGAGGGTTAGGAGACAGAGAGGGAGGGTTAGGAGACAGAGATGGAGGGTTAGGAGACAGAGAGGGAGGGTTAGGAGACAGAGAGGAGGGCCTACGGCCTAGAGACAGAGAGGGAGGGTTAGGAGACAGGGGGGGGTTAGGAGACAGAGAGGGAGGGTTGGGAGACAGAGAGGGAGGGTTAGGAGACAGAGAGGAGGGCCTACGGCCTGGAGACAGAGAGGGAGGGTTAGGAGACAGAGAGGGAGGGTTAGGAGACAGAGAGGGAGGGTTAGGAGACAGAGAGGGAGGGTTAGGAGACAGAGAGGAGGGCCTACGGCCTAGAGACAGAGAGGGAGGGTTAGGAGACAGAGAGGGAGGGTTAGGAGACAGAGAGGGAGGGTTAGGAGACAGAGAGGGAGGGTTAGGAGACAGAGAGGGAGGGTTAGGAGACAGAGAGGGAGGGTTAGGAGACAGAGAGGGAGGGCCTACGGCCTAGAGACAGAGAGGGAGGGTTAGGAGACAGGGGGGGGGGGGTTTAGGAGACAGGGGGGTTGGGAGACAGAGCGGGAGGGTTAGGAGACAGAGAGGGAGGGTTAGGAGACAGAGAGGGAGGGTCAGGAGACAGAGAGGAGGGCCTACGGCCTAGAGACAGAGAGGGGAGGGTTAGGAGACAGAGAGGAGGGCCTACGGCCTAGAGACAGAGAGGGAGGGTTAGGAGACAGAGAGGGAGGGTTAGGAGACAGAGAGGAGGGTCTACGGCCTAGAGACAGAGAGGGGAGGGTTAGGAGACAGGGGGGGGGGTGGATTTACAAAGACTCGATAATGAGGCCTGATTAGAACCAGTCAATATTACAACAACCACCTACTACAGAACACTAGCTTTTTAGGATGAGGGCTCTGCATCTCAGACAACTAACTAACTAACTAACTACTCACCACAGAACCCCTGAGTTTCTCGGGTAAAGGATCCTGCACCTCAGACTAACTAACTAACTAACTAACTAACTAACTGACTAACTAACTAACTGACTGACTGACTGACTAACTAACTAACTAACTAACTAACTAACTAACTAACCACAGAACCCCTGAGTTTATCGGGTAAAGGATCCTGCACCTCAGACAACTAACTGACTAACTAACTAACTGACTAACTAACTAACTAACTAACTGACTAACTGACTAACTGACTAACTAACTAACTACTCACCACAGAACCCCTGAGTTTCTCGGGTAACGGATCCTGCACCTCAGACTAACTAACTAACTAACTAACTGACTAACTGACTAACTAACTGACTGACTAACTACTCACCACAGAACCCCTGAGTTTCTCGGTAACGGATCCTGCACCTCAGACAACTAACTGACTAACTAACTAACTGACTAACTAACTAACTGACTAACTAACTAACTACTCACCACAG
The DNA here is from genome assembly GCF_036934945.1 of Oncorhynchus masou masou. Lineage (NCBI taxonomy): Eukaryota > Metazoa > Chordata > Actinopteri > Salmoniformes > Salmonidae > Oncorhynchus > Oncorhynchus masou. The sequence goes on along the minus strand of NW_027002617.1, from coordinate 92,414 downwards.
AACCCCTGAGTTTCTCGGTAAAGGATCCTGCACCTCAGACAACTAACTGACTAACTAACTAACTGACTGACTAACTAACTGACTAACTAACTGACTAACTGACTAACTGACTAACTAACTACTCACCACAGAACCCCTGAGTTTCTCGGTAACGGATCCTGCACCTCAGACAACTAACTGACTAACTAACTAACTGACTGACTAACTGACTGACTAACTGACTGACTAACTAACTGACTAACTAACTGACTAACTAACTGACTAACTAACTAACTAACTCACCACAGAACCCCTGAGTTTCTCGGGTAACGGATCCTGCACCTCAGACAACTAACTGACTAACTAACTAACTGACTGACTAACTAACTAACTGACTAACTAACTGACTAACTAACCACAGAACCCCTGAGTTTCTCGGGTAAAGGATCCTGCACCTCAGACAACTAACTAAGTAACTAACTAACTAACTAACTAACTCACCACAGAACCCCTGAGTTTCTCGGGTAACGGATCCTGCACCTCAGACAACTAACTGACTGACTAACTAACTGACTAACTAACTAACTAACTACTCACCACAGAACCCCTGAGTTTCTCGGGTAACGGATCCTGCACCTCAGACAACTAACTGACTAACTAACTAACTGACTGACTAACTAACTGACTAACTAACTGACTAACTGACTGACTAACTACTCACCACAGAACCCCTGAGTTTCTCGGGTAAAGGATCCTGCACCTCAGACAACTAACTAAGTAACTAACTAACTAACTAACTAACTACTCACCACAGAACCCCTGAGTTTCTCGGGTAACGGATCCTGCACCTCAGACAACTAACTAAGTAACTAACTAACTAACTGACTAACTGACTGACTAACTACTCACCACAGAACCCCTGAGTTTCTCGGGTAACGGATCCTGCACCTCAGACAACTAACTAACTGACTAACTGACTAACTGACTAACTAACTAACTGACTAACTGACTAACTGACTAACTAACTGACTAACTACTCACCACAGAACCCCTGAGTTTCTCGGGTAACGGATCCTGCACCTCAGACAACTAACTAACTAACTAACTGACTAACTGACTGACTAACTACTCACCACAGAACCCCTGAGTTTCTCGGGTAAAGGATACTGCACCTCAGACAACTAACTAACTAACTAACTAACTAACTGACTAACTACTCACCACAGAACCCCTGAGTTTCTCGGGTAACGGATCCTGCACCTCAGACTAACTAACTAACTAACTAACTAACTGACTAACTGACTAACTGACTGACTAACTACTCACCACAGAACCCCTGAGTTTCTCGGGTAACGGATCCTGCACCTCAGACAACTAACTAACTGACTAACTGACTAACTGACTAACTAACTAACTAACTGACTAACTGACTAACTGACTAACTAACTGACTAACTACTCACCACAGAACCCCTCTGAGTTTCTCGGGTAACGGATCCTGCACCTCAGACAACTAACTAACTGACTAACTGACTAACTGACTAACTAACTGACTAACTGACTAACTGACTAACTAACTAACTGACTAACTACTCACCACAGAACCCCTGAGTTTCTCGGGTAAAGGATACTGCACCTCAGACAACTAACTAACTAACTAACTAACTAACTGACTGACTGACTGGCTGACTAACTAACTAACTAACTGACTAACTAACTAACTAACTAACTCACCACAGAACCCCTGAGTTTCTCGGGTAAAGGATCCTGCACCTCAGACAACTAACTAACTAACTAACTAACTAACTGACTGACTGACTGACTGGCTGACTAACTAACTAACTAACTAACTGACTAACTGACTAACTAACTAACTGACTAACTGACTGACTAACTACTCACCACAGAACCCCTGAGTTTCTCGGGTAAAGGATACTGCACCTCAGACAACTAACTAACTAACTAACTGACTGACTGACTGACTGGCTGACTAACTAACTAACTAACTAACTGACTAACTAACTAACTCACCACAGAACCCCTGAGTTTCTCGGGTAAAGGATCCTGCACCTCAGACTAACTAACTAACTAACTAACTAACTGACTAACTACTCACCACAGAACCCCTGAGTTTCTCGGGTAAAGGATCCTGCACCTCAGACAGGGGATCTTCTGAGTTCTTTTCTTTCATGTTGGGCAGAAGCTTGGAATGCACCAAGGATCTGTGGAAAAGGGGTCAAGGAGGTCAGTGGAAACGCAGTCCAAACCACTGGTTAAAACCAATATAGTCCAGGGAGGTCAAAGGTCATCAAGTCCCAGAGAAGAGTGGAGTTGTTGCATGTAGAAATATGTGTTAGAAGCGGAAGTCCTGGAGGATAGACTCACATCAGGACAGAGGGGTCACTGCTCTGACGGCTCAGATGGTAGGAGAACGCCACCAGGAGACCGCAGAACAACGAGAACAACACAGGGATGTGCTGAGGTTCCCAGGTCTCCTGTTAGAGGAACAGAGAGGGGTTAGAACCGCAGAACCACACAGGGATGAGAGGATGGTTCCCAGGTCTCCTGTTAGAGGAACATAGAGGGGTTAGAACCGCAGAACAACGAGAACCACACAGGGATGAGAGGATGGTTCCCAGGTCTCCTGTTAGAGGAACAGAGAGGGGTTAGAACCGCAGAACCACACAGGGATGAGAGGATGGTTCTGACCTTTAGGGCCCCGTAGCAGAGGCCGTAGAGCAGGGCCACGGTGACCGCGCTTCGCAGGACACTGTAGAGCGATGACAGAAGGCTGGTGGAGGCTGTGTGGGGGAAGCAGGTGGAGAAGAGGAGGTCAGCAACACGTCACAATAGTGGATTGGACATTTGGTGCAACGAAAACCCATCTCTCCCTCCCCTCTCTCTGTGTGTGTATCACGTCAGAATGTTTAAAACGACGTGTTTAAGTTTCCCACAACTTACAAGAAAGGTCAAAAGAGCCCTTAGCAGTGAGACAGCAGAGAGCATTTAGATTGTAATGTAATGTGTAACTGTCTACATGTATTGAATTTATATGAATAAATTCACACTGACCGTTGCCCCCGAACACGTGGATATCCAACTGCTCAAAGAGGTACATGACGAAGGTGTTGACCTGGGGGAGGAGCCCCACGAAGAACACGACAGGAAAGCACAGAGTGAACACTACAGAGGAACGAGAACAGGGGAAAAAAAAACACAGGAACAGAATTGACTAAAAACCTCCCTGTGTCAAAGTAGCCAAAACATTCAGCAACAACAACTAAAAATATCTATAAATGTGTCATACAGGTGTTCGTGATTGTGTGTTAAGATCAGACTGGCCCTATTCATATTCTAACATATTCATGTACTGTTGTCTCACCGATGACGAGGTCCCTGGCAGAGGACAGAACCAGGGAGCTGGTGACGGCGACACCATACAGGGTGAACCGGGCTGAACCGGTTCTGTCACTGACGTAATCCAACATCCAGATCAACACGCAGCACAGACAGAAGTAGATGGGTCGGCTGTAGGCGATGATGCGATTATGGCCCTGAGACAGAGAGGCAGTAGTTGAGTCGGGTCCACCACAAGACTGCCTTTTGATATTTCAAGTAGAAATTGTGCACGAACATGGAATTTGAAAAGCCTGTTCTATTAAATGAAAAAAAAAGTTCCCTTTTAATATAATATAATGACTCTGCGGGCGGCGCAGAACACATCAACCCTGAAGGAGGGTGAAGTTAAAATCGGAGTGTAGAAACAGTCTTTCATCAGCCAGACTGTATGTCCTTTATGGACCTGGAGACAAAGAGCTTCGGGTTAAGTTGAGGTTCGGGGTTAAGTTGAGGTTCGGGGTTAAGTTGAGGTTCGGGGTTAAGTTGAGGTTCGGGTGACGTTCAGGTTCGGGTTAAGTTGAGGTTCGGGTTAAGTTGAGGTTCGGGTTAGGGTAAGATCTGCTTAAGTTCGGGTTGAGGTTCGGGTTAAGTTGAGGTTCGGGTTAAGTTGAGCTTCGGGTTAAGTTGAGGTTCGGGTTAAGTTGAGGTTCGGGTTAAGTTCAGGTTCGGGGTTAAGTTGAGGTTCGGGTGACGTTCAGGTTCGGGTTAAGTTGAGGTTCGGGTTAAGTTGAGGTTCGGGTTAGGGTAAGATCTGCTTAAGTTCGGGTTGAGGTTCGGGTTAAGTTGAGGTTCGGGTTAAGTTGAGGTTCGGGGTTAAGTTGAGGTTCGGGGTTAAGTTGAGGTTCGGGTTAAGTTGATGTTCGGGTTAAGTTGAGGTTCGGGTTAAGTTGAGGTTCGGGGTTAAGTTGAGGTTCGGGTTAAGTTGAGGTTCGGGGTTAAGTTGAGGTTCGGGGTTAAGTTGAGGTTCGGGTTAAGTTGAGGTTCGGGGTTAAGTTGAGGTTCGGGGTTAAGTTGAGGTTCGGGGTTAAGTTGAGGTTCGGGGTTAAGTTGAGGTTCGGGTTAAGTTCAGGTTCGGGTTAAGTTGAGGTTCGGGTTAAGTTGAGGTTCGGGTTAAGTTGAGGTTCGGGTTAAGTTGAGGTTCGGGTTAAGTTGAGGTTCAGTTTAGGGTAAGATCAGCTTCAGTTCGGGTTAAGTTGAGGTTCGGGTTAAGTTCAGGTTCAGCTTAGGGTAAGATCAGCTTAAGTTCGAGTTGAGGTTCGGGTTAAGTTCAGGTTCAGCTTAGGGTAAGATCAGCTTCAGTTCGGGTTAAGTTGAGGTTCGGGTTAAGTTCAGGTTCAGCTTAGGGTAAGATCAGCTTCAGTTCGGGTTAAGTTGAGGTTCGGGGTTAAGTTGAGGTTCAGTTTAGGGTAAGATCAGCTTCAGTTCGGGTTAAGTTGAGGTTCGGGTTAAGTTGAGGTTCAGCTTAGGGTAAGATCAGCTTCAGTTCGGGTTAAGTTGAGGTTCGGGTTAAGTTCAGGTTCAGCTTAGGGTAAGATCAGCTTCAGTTCGGGTTAAGTTGAGGTTCGGGTTAAGTTGAGGTTCAGTTTAGGGTAAGATCAGCTTCAGTTCGGGTTAAGTTGAGGTTCGGGTTAAGTTGAGGTTCGGGTTAGGGTAAGATCTGCTTAAGTTCGGGTTGAGGTTCGGGTTAAGTTCAGGTTCAGCTTAGGGTAAGATCAGCTTAAGTTCGGGTGAGGTTCGTTGAGGTTCGGGTGACTCGGCAGAGTGAATGTGTACCTGCCCTGTGTGTGGGGTTCTACTGACATTGGATGTGTGCTGCAACGTTCCCAATATTGACGGGATAAACGGTCAGTTTCCAAGACATGCAGTACCAGTCAAACGGTTGGACACACCAACTCATTCAAGCAGTTGTCTTTATTTTTACCAAGAAACGGTCATCAAGGCAAAGGGTGGCTACTTTGAAGAATCTCAAGTATAAAAAGAAAATGGATTTGTTTAACACTTTTTTGGTTACTACATGATTCCATATGTGTTATTTCATAGTGTTGATGTCTTCACTATTATTCTACAATGTAGAAAATAGTAAAAATAAATGAAGAAAAACCCTGGAATAAGTAGGTGTCCAAACTGACTTTTCACTGGTACTGTATATCATGTCTTCCCCCCAAAAAGTGTCAGAGACAGACACAGAGAGACAGAGAGAGACAGAGAGAGAGAGAGACACAGAGAGAGAGAGAGAGAGAGACAGAGAGAGAGACAGAGAGAGAGACAGAGAGAGAGACAGAGAGACACACAGAGAGACACACAGAGAGACAGAGAGAGAGAGACACACAGAGATAGAGAGACACACAGAGATAGAGAGACACACAGAGATAGAGAGACACACAGAGATAGAGAGACACACAGAGAGAGAGAAAACTTCTGTATGTGTGATGTCTACTGTTAATTTTTATTGTTTATTTCACTTTATATATTATCTACCTTACTTGCTTTGGCAATGTTAACACATGTTTCTCATGCCAATAAAGCCCTTGAATTGAATTGAGAGACACACACAGAGAGAGAGAGAGAGAGAGAGAGAGAGAGACACACAGAGAGAGAGAGAGACACACAGAGAGAGACAGAGATACAGAGACACAGAGAGAGAGAGACACACACAGAGAGAGACACACACAGAGAGAGAGAGACACACAGAGAGACACACAGAGAGAGAGAGAGACACAGAGAGAGAGAGAGACACACAGAGAGAGAGAGACACACAGAGAGAGAGAGACACACACAGAGACAGAGAGAGAGAGAGAGAGAGACACACAGAGAGAGAGAGACACACAGAGAGAGAGAGACACACAGAGAGAGAGAGAGAGAGAGAGACACACACACAGAGAGAGAGAGAGAGACACACACACAGAGAGAGAGAGAGACACAGAGAGAGAGAGACAGAGAGAGAGAGAGACACACAGAGAGAGAGAGAGAGAGAGACACACAGAGAGAGAGACAGAGAGAGAGAGAGAGAAAGAGAGACAGAGAGAGAGAGAGAGAGACACACAGAGAGAGAGAGAGAGACACACAGAGAGAGAGAGAGACAGACAGAGAGAGACAGAGACAGAGAGAGAGAGAGACAGACAAAGGTAAAGAGTGTCAAAGAGAAAGTGTGTGTGTGTTAGAGAGGTGGAGCGAGAGACAGAGAGCTGTAGTCTAAACTAGTCAGCTATTTAAAGCCCTATGCCTACAGCTGGGTAGGGAGACCACATTAATAAAATACAGACAGAGAGGGGGAGGGGTAGAGCGTGAGAGAGAGAAACAGGGGGAGGGGAGAGAGGTGAGGGGGAGAAGGGGGAAGTAACAGACTTGACTACAAAGTGAGAAAGCCATTTTGAGAGCTCACCTCAGGGCAGAGAGAGGGCTATAGTAACACCACAGAATCAAATAACATAATTCATGTAAGCAGGGGAGGAGAGGAACCCGTAACTACAGAACAAGGAATATGTCAGATAATGAGTAGAAAGAGAGAGATAATGCTTACATGTCGAGGAGAAGAAGAGTCTGGTTGAACACTCTGACACAGAAAGAAATAAACATTTTTTTTTTTTAAACAACCAGGTTTAAATAATGTCATAAAGTGTGTGACATTTAAAATGGGTGAAATAAAAGCAGCTTTTCTCAATGGCTAATGTGTTGTTTCACTTCCTGAAGCAGCTTTCCTCAATGGCTAATGTGTTGTTTCACTTCCTGCAGTAGAAGCAGCTTTCCTCAATGGCTAATGTGTTGTTTCACTTCCTGAAGTAGAAGCAGCTTTCCTCAATGGCTAATGTGTTGTTTCACTTCCTGAAGCAGCTTTCCTCAATGGCTAATGTGTTGTTTCACTTCCTGCAGTAGAAGCAGCTTTCCTCAATGGCTAATGTGTTGTTTCACTTCCTGAAGTAGAAGCAGCTTTCCTCAATGGCTAATGTGTTGTTTCACTTCCTGCAGTAGAAGCAGCTTTCCTCAATGGCTAATGTGTTGTTTCACTTCCTGCAGTAGAAGCAGCTTTCCTCAATGGCTAATGTGTTGTTTCACTTCCTGAAGTAGAAGCAGCTTTCCTCAATGGCTAATGTGTTGTTTCACTTCCTGAAGTAGAAGCAGCTTTCCTCAATGGCTAATGTGTTGTTTCACTTCCTGAAGTAGAAATGCAGCTTTCCTCAATGGCTAATGTGTTGTTTCACTTCCTGGTCAGTAGAAGCAGCTTTCCTCAATGGCTAATGTGTTGTTTCACTTCCTGGTCTAAGTAGAAGCAGCTTTCCTCAATGGCTAATGTGTTGTTTCACTTCCTGAAGCAGCTTTTGACCAATGGCTAATGTGTTGTTTCACTTCCTGAAGCAGCTTTTCTCAATGGCTAATGTGTTGTTTCACTTCCTGAAGTAGAAGCAGCTTTGGTCTCAATGGACTAATGTGTTGTTTCACTTCCTGAAGTAGAAACGCAGCTTTCCTCAATGGCTAATGTGTTGTTTCACTTCCTGAAGTAGAAGCAGCTTTCCTCAATTAGTGCTAATGTGTTGTTTCACTTCCTGAAGTAGAAGCAGCTTTCCTCAATGGCTAATGTGTTGTTTCACTTCCTGAAGTAGAAGCAGGTTTCCAATGGCTAATGTGTTGTTTCACTTCCTGAAGTAGAAGCAGCTTTCCTCAATGGCTAATGTGTTGTTTCACTTCCTGAAGTTGAATGCGATCGATTGTAACTAAGTTGCTCGGCATAATTGTCTGCTGGTGACTAAAATCGTGAGTAAAAATTTAAAAAGTGTGGACCTTGAGTAGTGAGTACTGGCAGCTGGCGATGACGAGGCAGAACTGGAAAACCCAGATATCAGTGAAGAATCCGCCGACCAATAGGATTGACCCCAGAAAGGCCACCAGGACGGCAAGCACCACTGCTAGGATGTTTTCCAGAACCTCACGGTTTCTGTTGTACAGGGGGAACATATGATATAAAATATGATATTCTCACTAAACTAAATACAGGCTTTTCTTGACCATGTGGCCTGACCAATGGGGAACTCCTGGTCTAAGGTTAGTGACCAATGGGGGGGAACAACTCCTGGTCTAAGGTTAGTGACCAACGGGGAACAACTCCTGGTCTAAGGTTAGTGACCAACGGGGGAAAACTCCTGGTCTAAGGTTAGTGACCAACGGGGGAAAACTCCTGGTCTAAGGTTAGTGACCAACGTGGAAAAACTCCTGGTCTAAGGTTAGTGACCAACGGGGGGAAAAAACTCCTGGTCTAAGGTTAGTGACCAACGGGGGGGAAAAACTCCTGGTCTAAGGTTAGTGACCAATGGGGAACAACTCCTGGTCTAAGGTTAGTGACCAATGGGGAACAACTCCTGGTCTAAGGTTAGTGACCAATGGGGAACAACTCCTGGTCTAAGGTTAGTGACCAATGGGGAACAACTCCTGGTCTAAGGTTAGTGACCAACGGGGAACAACTCCTGGTCTAAGGTTAGTGACCAATGGGGAACAACTCCTGGTCTAAGGTTAGTGACCAACGGGGTTAGTGAAAACTCCTGGTCTAAGGTTAGTGACCAACAGGGAAAACTCCTGGTCTAAGGTTAGTGACCAACGGGGGAACAACTCCTGGTCTAAGGTTAGTGACCAACGGGGAACAACTCCTGGTCTAAGGTTAGTGACCAATGGGGAACAACTCCTGGTCTAAGGTTAGTGACCAATGGGGAACAACTCCTGGTCTAAGGTTAGTGACCAATGGGGAACAACTCCTGGTCTAAGGTTAGTGACCAATGGGGAACAACTCCTGGTCTAAGGTTAGTGACCAATGGGGAACAACTCCTGGTCTAAGGTTAGTGACCAATGGGGGGGAAAAACTCCTGGTCTAAGGTTAGTGACCAATGGGAAACAACTCCTGGTCTAAGGTTAGTGACCAACGGGGAACAACTCCTGGTCTAAGGTTAGTGACCAACGGGGGGGAACAACTCCTGGTCTAAGGTTAGTGACCAATGGGGAACAACTCCTGGTCTAAGGTTAGTGACCAATGGGGGGGAAAAACTCCTGGTCTAAGGTTAGTGACCAACGGGGAACAACTCCTGGTCGGGGGTGAAAAACTCCTGGTCTAAGGTTAGTGACCAACGGGGGAAAACTCCTGGTCTAAGGTTAGTGACCAACGGGGAACAACTCCTGGTCTAAGGTTAGTGACCAATGGGGGGGAAAAACTCCTGGTCTAAGGTTAGTGACCAATGGGGAACAACTCCTGGTCTAAGGTTAGTGACCAATGGGGAAAAACTCCTGGTCTAAGGTTAGTGACCAACGGGGAACAACTCCTGGTCTAAGGTTAGTGACCAATGGGGAACAACTCCTGGTCTAAGGTTAGTGACCAATGGGGAAAAACTCCTGGTCTAAGGTTAGTGACCAACGGGGAACAACTCCTGGTCTAAGGTTAGTGACCAACGGGGGGAACAACTCCTGGTCTAAGGTTAGTGACCAATGGGGAACAACTCCTGGTCTAAGGTTAGTGACCAACGGGGAACAACTCCTGGTCTAAGGTTAGTGACCAATGGGGGGGGGAAAACTCCTGGTCTAAGGTTAGTGACCAATGTCCATTCTTCGGGGTATACTTCAGTAACTACACCTGTTAACCAACAAACTAACCTGTCAAACAGAGCCAACAAAGTGAGTCTGTCAAAGTGCAGGCCGACCCACAGGTAAGGCAGCAGCCAGAAGCGGTAGTGCTGTTTGGCCTGGTGTGCTGCAGCAGTGGCTTGGTCCTCCAGGTCCAGAGGAGCATCCTGGAGCTCTGGGCTCAGGTCTACATCCTGCTGTTCTAACAACTCTGGGTCAATGGTTAGGAGACGGTTCAGGCGGATCTGTAGGAAACAAACAAGACAAACAAAACAATCAGAGGGAGGGACACTGGCGTACCGGACACCCCCCCCACCACCACCACCACCCGAAGGTTTGGACCCATCTCTGTGAATTCAATTAAGGGTTTTTTATTTATTTTGACTATTTTCTACATTGTAGAATTAATAGTGAAGACATCATATCTATGGAATAACACATTTGGAATCATGTAGTAACCGCAAATAAAAGTGTTAGAAAATATATAATGATTTGTTTATTTTAGATTCTTCAAAGTAGCCACCCTTTACCTTGATGACAGCTTTGAAACAATCTTGGCATTCTCTCAACCAGCGTCAGCTGGAATGCTTTTCCAACAGTCTTGAAGGAGTTCCCACATATACTGAGCACTGTTGGCTGCTGTTCCTTCACACTGCGGTCCAACTCATCCCAAACCATCTCAAATTGGGCTGAGGTTGGGTGATTGTGGAGGCCAGGTCATCTGATGCAGCACTCCATCACTCTCCTTGGTCAAATAGCCCTTACACAGCCTGGAGGTGTGTTGGGTCATTGTCCTGTTGAAAAACAAGTGATGGTCCCACTAAACACAAACCAGATGGGATGGAGTATCGCTGCAGAATGCTGTGGTTGTCATGCTGGTTAAGAGTGCATTGATTTCTAAATAAATCATAGACAGTGTCACCAGCAAAGCACCCCCACACCTCCTCCTCCATGCTTCACGGTGGGAACCTCACACGCAGAGATCATCCGTTCGTTTACCTACTCTGCGTCTCACAAAGACACAATGGTTGGAATTAAAAATCTCAAATTTGGACTCATCAGACCAACGGAAAGATCTCCACCGGTCTAATGTCCACTGCTCATGTTTCTTGGCCCAACAAGTCTCTTCTTGTTAGTGTCCTTTAGTAGTGGTTTCTTTGCAGCAATTCGACCATGAAGGCCTGATTCACGTAGTCTCCCCTCAACAGTTGATGTTGAGATGTGTCTGTTACTTGACCTCTGAAGCACTTATTTGGGCTGCAATCTGAGGTGCATTTACCTCTGATGAACTTATCCTCTGCAGCAGAGGGAACTCTGGGTCTTCCTTTCCTGTAGTGGTCCTCATGAGAGCCAGTTTCAACATAGCGCTTGATGGTTTTTGCGACTGCACTTGAAGAAACTTTCAAAGTTCTTGAAATTTCCGGATTGACTGACCTTCATGTCTTAAAGTAATGATGGACTGTCGTTTCTGTTTGCTTATTTTAGCTGTTCTTGCCATAATATGGACCTGGTCTTTTACCAAATAGGGCTGTCTTCTGTATACCCCCCTACCTTGTCACAACACTACTGACGCATTAAGGAAAGAAATTCCACAAATTAACTTTGAACAAGGCACACCTGTTAATTGAAATGCATTCCAGGTGACTACCTCATGAAGCTGGTTGAGAGAATGCCAAGAGTGTGCAAAGCTGTCACCAAGGCAAAGGGTGGCTACTTTGAATAATCAAAAATATATTTAGATTTATTTAACACTTTTTTGGTTACGACATGATTGCTTACTATACATGTTATTTCATAGTTGTGATGTCTTCCCTATTATTCTACAATGTAGAAAATAGTTGTTGTTTTTTTAAATAAGAAAAACCCTTGAATGAGTTGGTGTGTCCAAACATTTGACTGGTACTGTAGTTGATACATTAACCCTCCAAAAAGTAATTGATACATATTTTTAAATGTCCATATGTTCCAGAAAGAAGAAAATGTGTGTTTCTTGGGCTTCAGGACTGAAAAAGTGCCTTGGGTCTTGAAAAACAAAACAGATTAAAGTGAGACGATACTCACTGTGTAATGAGCCGACTCACGAAATCTAAAGCTCATATCAAACCGAGAGCCTGATGCTTCCATTGTTCTTCATGAGTTTTAGGTTTTAGAAGAAAAAAAACATCTATCCACAGAAGCGATGACAGTTACAAGAATGGTAAAAACAAAACTGACGTCACACACACACACACACACACACACACACCTACAGACACACACACACACACACTACAGACAAACACTACAGACACACCTACACACACACCTACAGACACACCTACAGACACACACACACTACAGACACACACACACTACAGACACACACACACTAAACACTACACACACACTACAACACTAAACACTACACACACTAAACACTACACACACTAAACACTACACACACTAAACACTACACACACTACACACTACACACTACACACTACACTACAGACACAAACACACACACACACACACGATGATCACTCACCAGGTCGTGAGGGTAAAAGCGCACTGAGGTAGATCTGGAGAGGTGGGAGTCTGTGTCCCTGTTGAGGCAAAACAAGGACAAGGTCACTTCAAAAACGGGGCTCTGGTCAAAAGTAGTGCACTATATAGGGAATAGGGAGCCATTTCCCTGTTGTGGTTGATGAACTAACCATATGTTATTGGAGGCGCGTCGTGTTGCAGGTTCAAAGTTAACCAGGGACATGTCACATCCCTCCGCCTCATACAAGGAGGAAGTGTTCTTCCCTGGAAACACAACACACAGCCTGTTACTCTGATTAAACTACCATAAAGTGTTGAGAAGTGGAGTAAAGTGTAGTAAAATGTACCGTAAGATGACAGTGCTGAATAAACACTGCGTGTACATTATGTTATTGCCGTACGGTCTATTTTAAAATCAGTCTTCACAATCCATGCGCAACAAATCACAACAAAAACAACCACACTAAACAGGGGGCGGCAGGGTAGCCTAGTGGTTAGAGAGTTGGACTAGTAACCGAAAGGTTGCAAGTTCGAATCCCCGAGCTGACAAGGTAAAAATCTGTCGTTCTGCCCCTGTTCCTAGGCCGTCATTGAAAATAAGAATTTGTTCTTAACTGACTTGCCTAGTAAAATAAAGGTAAAAAATAAAAATATTTAAAAAATTAGCAAATTATTCTGTGGTTTACTACAGGTAATGCATTGGAAAAAGAAAAGCACAAATTAAAAATAACATAAAAAACTTTTGAAATGAAACAAATTAAATAAATAGGAAGGCTTTAACGTTTTTTTTTTTTATGATCAACTAGAAGATCGAACTGTCGGTCGCGATCGACTGGTTGGTAACCACTGCCCTACAAAGTGCACAACTTTTAAACTTTTAACCAGGTAGCACCATATGTAAGGAATAGGGTTTCGATTTGGGATGCAACCCATGACCACCTGTCGTTAGTCCCACACACTCTGATCTCATTGGCCGATGATATCAGTCCACCAATCAACGGACAAAAAGTCGATCAAGATCTTTGGCGACTTCAAACTGAATGCCAAGTCAGGCGCCTCATCTCATATCCGACAAGCCAACGTGGCTAGTTGAGGTTTGACAAAAAAAATAAAAACATTTTTACATCCAGCACCAATCAAAAAAAGGTACAACAAAATATTGACGAGACAGTACGTTGTGATCATAGAATTAGAGAACTAGAATGGACATGAACCTTCTTCCGATGGGATAAAGGTCAGCCATTTTGGTCAGGGAGGTGGTGAACCATGGTCAGCCAGTGCTGTGATGAGATATTGTGTAAAGATAATGAGTCTGAAGACTTTATCTGCACCGTGTGTGTTAGCGAGCCTGCCGGTTACACAGGAATGATTCTATACATGTTTAACTGACAATATGCCAACATTCCATTGAAACAATGCAGTCCATCCACATCAATACACTGGTTGACATCAGTTGATGACAGGACAGACCCAGCTGTAAATACAACCTGTACTGATAATAAATAATAAATAAAAGAATAATGTGGTATAAAAACAAAAAAAATATATGACAATATGAAATCCAAGGTCATCTACAAGTCTCTGCTAGGTAAAGCCCTGCCTTATCTCAGCTCACTGGTCACCATAGCAGCACCCACCCGTAGCATGCACGCCAGCAGATATATTCCACTGGTCACCATAGCAACACCCACCCGTAGCACGCACGCGCGCCAGCAGATATATTCCACTGGTCACCATAGCAACACCCACACGTAGCACGCACGCCAGCAGGTATATTCCACTGGTCACCATAGCAACACCCACCCGTAGCACGCGCTCCAACAGGTATATTCCACTGGTCACCATAGCAACACCCACCCGTAGCACGAGCTCCAGCAGGTATATTCCACTGGTCACCATAGCAACACCCACCCGTAGCACGCGCTCCAGCAGGTATATCCCACTGGTCATCCCCAAAGCCAACACCTCCTTTGGCCGCCTGTCTTTCCAGTTCTCAGATGCCAATGACTGGAACTAATTGCAAAAATCACTGAAGTTGGAGACTTATCTCTACCTCACTAACTTTAAGCACCAGCTGTCAGAGCAGCTTACCGATCACTGTACACAGCCCATCTGAAAATAGCCCACCCAACTACCTTGGGGCGGTAGCGTAGCCTAGTGGTTAGAGCGTTGGACTCGTAACCATAAGGTTGGAAGATCGAATCCCCGAGATGACCAGGTACAAAGTATGTCGTTCTGCCCCTGAACAAGGCAGTTAACCCACTGTTCCTAGGCCAGTTAACCCACTGTTCCTAGGCCAGTTAACCCACTGTTCCTAGGCCAGTTAACCCACTGTTCCTAGGCCAGTTAACCCACTGTTCCTAGGCCAGTTAACCCACTGTTCCTAGGCCAGTTAACCCACTGTTCCTAGGCCAGTTAACCCACTGTTCCTGGACGAGTTAACCCACTGTTCCTAGACCGTTAACCCACTGTTCCTAGAAAACCCACTAAGAAAGTGTTCTTAACTGACTTGAAAATAAGAAAGTGTTGCCAAGTTAAACAAAGGCAAAATAAAAAAAATAAATACAAATCCCAATATTGTTATTTATTTTTGCTCTTATATGCACCCCAGTATCCCGACTTGCACATCATCATCTGCACATCTATCACTCCAGTGTTAATGCTAAATTATTTCGCCACCATGGCCTTTTTATTGCCTTACCTCCCTTATCCTACCTCATTTGTACACACTGTAAATATACTTTTTCTACTGTATTATTGACTGTATGTTTGTTTATCCCATGTGTAACTCTGTTGTTGTTTGTGTTGCACGGCTTTGCTTCATCTTGACCAGGTCGCAGTTGTAAATGAGAACTTGTTCTCAACTGGCCTACCGGGTTAAATAAAAATTAGAAAACATATCATACAAACTGCAAATCCCAGTCCATACTTCATCGTTCCAACCAGTCCCTATCACAGGACACCATGCTTCAGCAACATCTTGACTCAGATACAACCGTACATATTACTCAGAGCATTATGGGTAATGTAGTTCTTCGTGCTAGAACTCTGTTCTCACGCTAGTGGGACTCTGGGCATGAACATGGCAAGAGTGGTAGAGCATTATGGGTACTGTAGTACATCATGTTACACTTCCCTACTGATATCATGCTGCAGACTCATTATACTGATATCATGTTACACTTCCCTACTGATGTCATGCAGAGACTGGTAGAGCATTGTGGGTACTGTAGTACATCATGTTACTCTTCCCTACTGATATCATCCTGCAGGCTGGTAGATCATTGTGGGTACTGTAGTACATTATGTTACACTTCCCTACCGAAGTCATCCTGCAGGCTGGTAGAGCATTGTGGGTACTGTAGTACATTATGTTACACTTCCCTACCGATGTCATCTTGCAGGCTCATTGTGGGTACTGTAGTACTGTTACAGAAGTCATCCTGCAGGCTGGTAGAGCATTGTGGGTACTGTAGTACATTATGTTACACTTCCCTACCGAAGTCATCCTGCAGGCTGGTAGTGCCTACGGTAGAGGCCTTGTCCTGAGAGCCCTCCAGGTGTGCACTTCCATTCCTGGCCAGCAGGGAGGCGCTAGCGCTCAGCACGGTCATCTGGGACGGGGTTCTGGACGGCTGACCTTTCACCTGGGAAGTAGAAGGCTGGGAGGCCTGGCTGAGAGCCTCCTGAAGACTGAATGGAGGAGAAGAGTGACAGGGACAAGAGGAGAGGGGGACATGGGAACGAGGACAGGGAGACAGATGAGATACAATATGGGAGGTGAAGCACAGTAACAACAGACGAGATGTAGAGGAAGGAGATAAACACTAGTTAGATATCAAATGTTTCAAATATCAGATAAAATATCAGGGGAAATAGGTTGTGAGAATAAGAGTAGGGAACCCAATAGGACATTTATAAAAATGGCAGACCTACAAAGTACATCGGAAAGGGGGAGGACGTGTACTCAGTCAAAGATAGAGTAGGTGATAGGGTCCACCCCTAGGCGGCCCGGTCCACCCCTAGGAGGCCCGGTCCACCCCTAGGAGGTCCGGTCCACCCCTAGGAGGCCCGGTCCACCCCTAGAGGGCTAGAAGGCCTGATCCACCACTAGGAGGCCTGGTCCACCACTATGAGGCCTGGTCCACCACTATGAGGCCTGGTCCACCACTAGAGGCCTGGTCCACCACTAGAGTGCTAGAAGGCCCGGTCCACCACTAGAGGGTCCTGGTCCACCACTAGGAGGCCTGGTCCACCACTAGGAGTGCTGGTCCACGACAAGAGGGCTAGGAGGCTGGTCCACCACTAGGAGTGCTGGTCCACCACTAGGGCTAGGGCCCGGTCCACCACTAGGAGGCCCGGTCCACCACTAGGAGGCCCGGTCCACCACTAGGAGGCCAGGTCCACCACTAGAAGGCTAGAAGGCCGGTCCACCACTAGGAGGCCCGGTCCACCGCTAGAAGGCTAGAAGGCCGGTCCACCGCTAGGAGGCCGGTCCACCGCTAGGAGGCCCGGTCCACCGCTAGGAGGCCGGGTCCACCGCTAGGAGGCCCGGTCCACCGCTAGGAGGCCCGGTCCACCGCTAGGAGGCCCGGTCCACCGCTAGGAGGCCAGGTCCACCGCTAGGAGGCCCGGTCCACCGCTAGGAGGCCCGGTCCACCGCTAGGAGGCCCGGTCCACCGCTAGGAGGCCCGGTCCACCACTAGAGGCCCGGTCCACCGCTAGGAGGCCCGGTCCACCACTAGGAGGCCCGGTCCACCGCTAGAACGCTAGAAGCCCGGTCCACCACTAGGAGGCCCGGTCCACCACTAGGAGGCCCGGTCCACCACTAGGAGGCCCGGTCCACCACTAGGAGGCCCGGTCCACCACTAGGAGGCCCGGTCCACCACTAGGAGGCCCGGTCCACCACTAGAAGTGGAGACGTGTGTGTACTCTAATTAATCCTGGAGACGTGTGGAGACAAAGGAAAGGAAAGACGACCCGAGTGAAAAGTTCTGAGAAACGGTGACATTCACTCTGACCTGAAAGGATCAATCCTATATTGGTATTTGCCAAACTAAGATGTACTGTGGAAGTAGACTGATAGTAGGTCTACTATTGAAACCGATATACGAGGCTGTCAACGGTCTAACACATTCACAGGTTTCACAGTTGTTTTGTTATGTCACTCTTTTGTAATAGAACAACAACATTGGATGCTCTCGGTCTATAACAATGCTTAAACCACAACAGGAGAACACTTGAGGTCGGGGAAAAACATTCAGAAAAGTAGATTTATTTTACTGTAGTTACCCTTTAATTCAAGTGTACAGCCACCAAGCCCTGTTGTTTGGTTAGCGGTGTTTCTATAGTACAGCCACCTTGCCCTGTTGTTTGGTTAGCGGTGTTTCTATAGTACAGCCACCGAGCCCTGCTGTTTGGTTAGCGGTGTTTTTAATAGTACAGCCACCGAGCCCTGTTGTTTGATTAGCGGTGTTTTTATAGTACAGCCACCAAGCCCTGTTGTTTGGTTAGCGGTGTTTCTATAGTACAGCCACCTAGCCCTGTTGTTTGGTTAGCAGTGTTTCTATAGTACAGCCACCTAGCCCTGTTGTTTGGTTAGCGGTGTTTCTATAGTACAGCCACCTTGCCCTGTTGTTTGGTTAGCGGTGTTTTTATAGTACAGACACCTCACCCTGTTGTTTGATTAGCGGTGTTTTTATATTACAGCCACCTAGCCCTGTTTGGTTAGCGGTGTTTCTATAGTACAGCCACCTTGCCCTGTTGTTTGGTTAGCGGTGTTTCTATAGTACAGCCACCTAGCCCTGTTGCTTGGTTAGCAGTGTTTCTATAGTACAGCCACCAAGCCCTGTTGTTTGGTTAGCGGTGTTTCTATAGTACAGCCACCTAGCCCTGTTGTTTGGTTAGCGGTGTTTCTATAGTACAGCCACCTAGCCCTGTTGTTTGGTTAGCGGTGTTTCTATAGTACAGCCACCTAGCCCTGTTGTTTGGTTAGCGGTGTTTCTATAGTACAGCCACCTAGCCCTGTTGTTTGGTTAGCGGTGTTTCTATAGTACAGCCACCTTGCCCTGTTGTTTGGTTAGCGGTGTTTTTAATAGTACAGCCACGAGCCCTGCTGTTTGGTTAGCGGTGTTTTTAATAGTACAGCCACCGAGCCCTGTTGTTTGGTTAGCGGTGTTTCTATAGTACAGCCACCGAGCCCTGTTTGGTTAGCGGTGTTTTTATAGTACAGCCACCTAGCCCTGTTTGGTTAGCGGTGTTTCTAAAGTACAGCCACCGAGCCCTGCTGTTTGGTTAGCGGTGTTTTTAATAGTACAGCCACCGAGCCCTGTTGTTTGGTTAGCGGTGTTTCTATAGTACAGACACCTCGCCCTGTTGTTTGGTTAGCGGTGTTTTTAATAGTACAGCCACCAAGCCCTGTTGTTTGGTTAGCGGTGTTTTTATAGTACAGCCACCTAGCCCTGTTTGGTTAGCGGTGTTTCTAAAGTACAGACACCTAGCACTGTTGTTTGGTTCTGTTATAATCTCCACCCGGCACAGCCAGAAGAGGACTGGCCATCCCTCATAGCCTGGTTCCTCTCTAGGTTTCTTCCTAGGTTCTGGCCTTTCTAGGGAGTTTTTCCTAGCCAACGAGCTTCTACACCTGCATTGCTTGCTGTTTGGGGGTTTTAGGCTCCTGTACAGCACTTTGTGACATCAGCTGACTTAAGAAGGGCTTTATAAATACATTTGATTGATTCCTCAAATGTTCTCCTGTACTTAAGATAGTTGTTGCATCTTTAGATCTCCCCTTCTTTCTACAACAGTTATTTCCATCTGTCCATGAAAACGCTTCCATGTGCCGGTGTGCATTTCAGAACAGTGATTTGCTTACCACCGTGCGCACATTGCTGAGCCTAAAATGTGAATGCATACATGCATACATGCATACATATATAGTTTATCAAGCTAGACATTCTGATCTGTTCAATCAGTTGTGTTAATTGATACCCGTGCATACCTCCACTACACTGCCTTGATACGAATCATGGAGATTAAGAAGTGAGTATACGCAGTAGCCACTGAAGAATATGTGTGTATATACAACCCCCCGTCTACACCATTACAAAGTCTGTACTGTTAGCCTCCATACCATCCCTCTCAGAGATATGCATGGCAGAATGCCTCAGCTCAATAAGACAAAGCGTCCTGATCTGGCAGGTTAGTGTCCTCGGGATCCGGAGGGAGGGATGTCGATGCCATAGCATCCATCCATCATCTTTAAAATCTATACTTTAAAAAAAATCAGCTTCCTCCCCCCAGGTAGATGTATACTATTTTTGCCGTACAAAACGCTGCATCCTTTGACAATAGTGCCCAGATGTCCTGGTCTTGGCACTGTGTAGATTTTACTCTGAATTTGAAACATTTATTTCACCCCATTTTCCATCAGAATGTGACCCTTCCAACCAAGGAGGTGTCCTAACTTATCTAACGTCTTGGGAATCTTCAACCATATGCTGCTGCTGCACATTCCCCGACATAACTAAAGTCAAATAAGTGTTTTGTGCTATTCCCCTGCAAGATCATGTTTCTAAATGTTACTTAGCCACTGAAATGTTAAACGAGGAGAGAGTAGCCCGTCAGCAGTCTGGGATCAATCAATAAGATTCAAAATGCTCAACCGTCTCAAAACGGCTTCTCTAACACTCTGCCGATCCTTAAAGAAAACCATCGTTATCTCATCATCCCAAATATGAGCATGCCGTCGTCCTGCTCCACCTCCACCTCGGGACACATGCTTGGCCGACCAGCTCAGCTCTGAATCTGTTAGGAGTTTCCTTGTTTCTGCTCTAAATAACACAAGAAATGTCACGATTTGATTTGCGAAGTAAAGGAGAAACAGATCGAAAACCCCAAAAGAGAAACAAACAACAAACACAAGGAAAAGTTCAACTCTGTCCATTCTGCTGCATGAGTTTGAGGCAGAGAGAAATCTAATACAGGAGAAAGGAAAGAGAGAAACACATCATGCACCATGAGACAATGGTACAAAGAATCGCCCTCCCTGCCTTCAAGAGTAGAGGACTTAATCCCCCACCCCCTGCCTTCCAGGGACTTAATCCCCCACCCCCTGCCTTCCAGAGTAGAGGACGGGACCTAACCCCCTCCCTGCCTTCCAGAGTAGAGGACGGGACCTAATCCCCCTCCCTGCCTTCCAGAGTAGAGGACCTAATCCCCTCCCTGCCTTCCAGTGACAGGACCTAATCCCCCCCTGCCTTCCAGAGTAGAGGACAGGACCTAATCCCACTCCCTGTCTTCCAGTGACAGGACCTAATCCCCCTCCCTGCCTTCCAGAGTAGAGGACGGGACCTAATCACCCTCCCTGACTTCTAGAGTAGAGGACAGGACCTAATCCCCTCCCTGCCTTCCAGAGTAGAGGACAGGACCTAATCCCCCTCCCTGCCTTCCAGAGTAGAGGACGGGACTTAATCCCCCACCCCTGCCTTCCAGTGTAGAGGACGGACCTAACCCCCCTCCCTGCCTTCCAGAGTAGAGGGACGGACCTAATCCCCTCCCTGCCTTCCAGAGTAGAGGACCTAATCCCCCTCCCTGCCTTCCAGTGACAGGACCTAATCCCCCTCCCTGCCTTCCAGAGTAGAGGACAGGACCTAATCCCACTCCCTGTCTTCCAGTGACAGGACCTAATCCCCCTCCCTGCCTTCCAGAGAGAGGACAGGACCTAATCCCCCTCCCTGCCTTCCAGAGAGAGGACAGGACCTAATCCCCCTCCCTGCCTTCCAGTAGAGGACAGGACCTAATCCCCCTCCCTGCCTTCCAGAGTGAGGACAGGACCTAATCCCCCTCCATGTCTTCCAGTGACAGGACAGGACCTAATCCCCTCCCTGTCTTCCAGTGACAGGACCTAATCCCCTCCCTGCCTTCCAGTGACAGGACAGGACCTAATCCCCCTCCCTGTCTTCCAGTGACAGGACAGGACCTAATCCCCCTCCCTGCCTTCCAGTGACAGGACCTAATCCCCCTCCCTGCCTTCCAGTGACAGGACAGGACCTAATCCCCCTCCCTGCCTTCCAGTGACAGGACCTAATCCCCTCCCTGCCTTCCAGAGTAGAGGACAGAACCTAATCCCCCTCCCTGCCTTCCAAAGTAGAGGACAGGACCTAATCCCCCTCCCTGCCTTCCAGTGGCAGGACCTAATCCCCCTCCCTGCCTTCCAGTGGCAGGGACCTAATCCCCCTCCCTGTCTTCCAGTGACAGGACCTAATCCCCCTCCCTGTCTTCCAGTGACAGGACCTAATCCCCCTCCCTGCCTTCCAGTGACAGGACCTAATCCCCCTCCCTGCCTTCCAGTGACAGGACCTAAACCCCTCCCTGTCTTCCAGTGACAGGACCTAATCTCCCTCCCTGCCTTCCAGAGTAGAGGACAGGACCTAATCCCCCTCCCTGCCTTCCAGAGTAGAGGACAGGACCTAATCCCCCTCCCTGCCTTCCAGTGGCAGGACCTAATCCCCTCCCTGCCTTCCAGTGGCAGGACCTAATCCCCCTCCCTGTCTTCCAGTGACAGGACCTAATCCCCCTCCCTGCCTTCCAGTGGCAGGACCGAATCCCCCTCCCTGCCTTCCAGTAACAGGACAGGAACTAATCCCACTCCCTGCCTTTCATTGACAGGACAGGACAGGACCTAATCCCCCTCCCTGTCTTCCAGTGACAGGACAGGACCTAATCCCCCTCCCTGCCTTCCAAAGTAGAGGACGGGACCTAATCCCCCTCCCTGCCTTCCAGTAACAGGACAGGAACTAATCCCACTCCCTGCCTTCCAGGACAGGACAGGACCTAATCCCCCTCCCTGCCTTCCAGTGACAGGACAGGACCTAATCCCCCTCCCTGCCTTCCAGTGACAGGACAGGACCTAATCCCCCTCCCTGTCTTCCAGTGACAGGACAGGACCTAATCCCCCTCCCTGTCTTCCAGTGACAGGACAGGACCTAATCCCCCTCCCTGCCTTCCAGTGACAGGACAGGACCTAATCCCCCTCCCTGCCTTCCAGTGACAGGACCTAATCCCCCTCCCTGTCTTCCAGTGACAGGACAGGACCTAATCCCCCTCCCTGCCTTCCAGTGACAGGACCTAATCCCCCTCCCTGCCTTCCAGTGACAGGACCTAATCCCCCTCCCTGCCTTCCAGTGACAGGACCTAATCCCCATCCCTGCCTTCCAGTGACAGGACCTAAACCCCCTCCCTGCCTTCCAGTGACAGGACAGGACCTAATCCCCCTCCCTGCCTTCCAGTGACAGGACAGGACCTAATCCCCCTCCCTGCCTTCCAGTGACAGGACAGGACCTAATCCCCATCCCTGCCTTCCAGTGACAGGACAGGACCTAATCCCCATCCCTGCCTTCCAGTGACAGGACAGGACCTAATCCCCCTCCCTGCCTTCCAGTGACAGGACAGGACCTAATCCCCCTCCCTGCCTTCCAGTGACAGGACAGGACCTAATCCCCCTCCCTGCCTTCCAGTGACAGGACAGGACCTAATCCCCCCCTGTCTTCCAGTGACAGGACAGGACCTAATCCCCCTCCCTGTCTTCCAGTGACAGGACAGGACCTAATCCCCCTCCCTGCCTTCCAGTGACAGGACAGGACCTAATCCCCCTCCCTGCCTTCCAGTGACAGGACAGGACCTAATCCCCTCCCTGCCTTCCAGTGACAGGACAGGACCTAATCCCCCTCCCTGCCTTCCAGTGACAGGACAGGACCTAATCCCCATCCCTGCCTTCCAGTGACAGGACAGGACCTAATCCCCCTCCCTGCCTTCCAGTGACAGGACAGGACCTAATCCCCTTCCCTGCCTTCCAGTGACAGGACAGGACCTAATCCCCCTCCCTGCCTTCCAGTGACAGGACAGGACCTAATCCCCCTCCCTGCCTTCCAGTGACAGGACAGGACCTAATCCCCCTCCCTGCCTTCCAGTGACAGGACAGGACCTAATCCCCCTCCCTGCCTTCCAGTGACAGGACAGGACCTAATCCCCTCCCTGCCTTCCAGTGACAGGACAGGACCTACACTGGTGTTAGAGGAAGGAATGAGTCTGAAATAGTTTGATGGAAGTAGATGGAAGGGAAGAGTGGCAACCTGCTGCATGACCCCCGAGCCCCACCTTTGACCATGTCCATTACCCAACATGCACAGCTCTACCAAGAAACCCCGTATCCCTGTCCTTTACGATTACCCAACATACGCTGCAAAGGGTACCCTCCCGGACTCCCTCCAAGTCCGTGAGCCAACATGCACAGCTGACCCTTACCCCGTCCGTGGAGGGCCCAGCATGCATTGCGGAGCGTACCTGAGAGGTGATCCGATGAGGGAGGAGGGGGGCGTGGGGTTACTCCCCGCGTTGTGTCGCCGCCGCACTGCCTGCCGACGGAACGTACTACGCTCACGCCGAAACGTCACCGTGTCCTCGTTTCCGGGGGCTGTCAAGGCGAGAGAAAGCGCAGTGGGGAAGGGGTTAGCAACATGGCTGACAACCACAGAGTTGGATTGAGGACACATTTGTACCAAAGCCTGATAGCCCTTAAATGGAGCTGACCAGGCTGTCACAGAAGCTGCTATTGGAAAGAGATGATATCTATCGAACATCTCTATGGTGACCACCTGACTTAGCCGAGCTTGTGTTGGTCCTAACGTTGTGATTCATTGTATCACCCTTGTTTTGTTCCTGTTTTGGAGCAGCAAAACAGTAAGGGGATGGACGTTCCCTTTGTCTATGTGTCAGCATGGCTGGCCGCTGCTTAGAGAAGAGAACACCAGCAGAGTGGAGCCCTGCACGGGCATAAAATTTAAGCCCAAGCCCCACCCAGGCCCACGACCTTCAGGCCCTACGCTACCCAGGCCCACGATCATCAGGCCCTACGCTACCCAAGCCCACTACCTTCAGGCCCTACGCTACCCAAGCCCACTACCTTCAGGCCCTACGCTACCCAGGCCCACGACCTTCAGGCCCTACGCTACCCAGGCCCACGACCTTCAGGCCCTACGCTACCCAGGCCCACGACCTTCAGGCCCTACGCTACCCAGGCCCACGACCTTCAGGCCCTACGCTACCCAGGCCTGACGTTCAGGCCCTACGCTACCAGGCCTGATTGCTTCTGAAATAACTTCTTCTTCCATCAGTAAATCCATTAGCTGCTTCTCTCTGTCACTCACTCCCTCCCTGCACACAGCACGCTCTGCTCATGGTTCTCTGAGTCTACTTATCCGTAGCAACGGCTCCTCTTGGCCTGCTCTGCTCAATGAAGGGACATGAGAGAGCAGTTAGCTGTTGGCTACTTTTCGTCACTCTAAACTCCGACAACTCGAGGAACATTATTATTTGCTGTTAAATAACCTCTCCTGTTTTATATTGGACGAGGTTGAAGTAGTTCTGACATCATGTTATGGCGGCAGGGTAGCCTAGTGGTTAGAGTGTAGAGGAGGCAGGGTAGCCTAGTGGTTAGAGTGTAGAGGCGGCAGGGTAGCCTAGTGGTTAGAGTGTAGAGGAGGCAGGGTAGACTAGTGGTTAGAGTGTAGAGGTGGCAGGTACCTAGTGGTTAGAGTGTAGTGGCGGCAGGGTAGCCTAGTGGTTAGAGTGTAGAGGAGGCAGGGTAGCCTAGTGGTTAGAGTGTAGAGGCGGCAGGGTAGCCTAGTGGTTAGAGTGTAGAGGAGGCAGGGTAGCCTAGTGGTTAGAGTGTAGAGGAGGCAGGGTAGCCTAGTGGTTAGAGTGTAGAGGAGGCAGGGTGGCCTAGTGGTTAGAGTGTAGAGGAGGTAGGGTAGCCTAGTGGTTAGAGTGTAGAGGAGGCAGGGTAGCCTAGTGGTTAGAGTGTAGAGGAGGCAGGGTGGCCTAGTGGTTAGAGTGTAGAGGAGGTAGGGTAGCCTAGTGGTTAGAGTGTAGAGGCGGCAGGTAGTCTAGTGGTTAGAGTGTAGGGGCGGTAGGTCGCCTAGTGGTTAGAGTGTAGAGGAGGCAGGGTAGCCTAGTGGTTAGAGTGTAGAGGAGGCAGGTAGCCTAGTGGTTAGAGTGTAGAGGCGGCAGGGCAGGGTAGCCAAGTGGTTAGAGTGTAGAGGAGGCAGGGTAGCCTAGTGGTTAGAGTGTCGAGGCGGCAGGTAGCCTAGTGGTTAGAGTGTAGAGGCGGCAGGGTAGCCTAGTGGTTAGAGTGTAGAGCGGCAGGGTAGCCTAGTGGTTAGAGTGTAGAGGAGGCAGGTAGCCTAGTGGTTAGAGTGTAGAGGGGGGCAGGGTAGCCTAGTGGTTAGAGTGTAGAGGAGGCAGGGTAGCCTAGTGGTTAGAGTGTAGAGGAGGCAGGGTAGCCTAGTGGTTAGAGTGTAGAGGGGGGTAGCCTAGTGGTTAGCGGCAGGGTAGCCTAGTGGTTAGAGTGTAGAGGCGGCAGGGTAGCCTAGTGGTTAGAGTGTAGAGGCGGCAGGGTGGCCTAGTGGTTAGAGTGTAGAGGAGGTTATCCTAGTGGTTAGAGGTAGAGGCGGCAGGGTAGCCTAGTGGTTAGAGTGTAGAGGCGGCAGGGTGGCCTAGTGGTTAGAGTGTAGAGGCGGCAGGTTATCCTAGTGGTTAGAGTGTAGAGGCGGCAGGGTAGCCTAGTGGTTAGAGTGTAGAGGGGCAGGTAGCCTAGTGGTTAGAGTGTAGAGGAGGCAGGGTAGCCTAGTGGTTAGAGTGTAGAGGCGGCAGGGTAGCCTAGTGGTTAGAGTGTAGAGGAGGCAGGGTAGCCTAGTGGTTAGAGTGTAGAGGCGGCAGGGTAGCCTAGTGGTTAGAGTGTAGAGGCGGCAGGGTAGCCTAGTGGTTAGAGTGTAGAGGCGGCAGGGTAGCCTAGTGGTTAGAGTGTAGAGGCGGCAGGGTGGCCTAGTGGTTAGAGTGTAGAGGCGGCAGGTTATCCTAGTGGTTAGAGTGTAGAGGCGGCAGGGTAGCCTAGTGGTTAGAGTGTAGAGGTGGCAGGGTAGCCTAGTGGTTAGAGTGTAGAGGCCTAGCCTAGTGGTTAGAGTGTAGAGGAGGCAGGGTAGCCTAGTGGTTAGAGTGTAGAGGTGGCAGGGTAGCCTAGTGGTTAGAGTGTAGAGGTGGCAGGGTAGCCTAGTGGTTAGAGTGTAGAGGAGGCAGGGTAGCCTAGTGGTTAGAGTGTAGAGGCGGCAGGGTGGCCTAGTGGTTAGAGTGTAGAGGTGGCAGGGTAGCCTAGTGGTTAGAGTGTAGAGGAGGTAGTAGCCTAGTGGTTAGAGTGTAGAGGTGGCAGGTAGCCTAGTGGTTAGAGTGTAGAGGAGGCAGGGTAGCCTAGTGGTTAGAGTGTAGAGGAGGCAGGTAACCTAGTGGTTAGAGTGTAGAGGCGGCAGGTAGCCTGTGGTTAGAGTGTAGAGGAGGCAGGTAGCCTAGTGGTTAGAGTGTAGAGGTGGCAGGGTAGCCTAGTGGTTAGAGTGTAGAGGTGGCAGGGTAGCCTAGTGGTTAGAGGTAGGGCGGCAGGTAGCCTAGTGGTTAGAGCGTAGAGGAGGCAGGGTGGCCTAGTGGTTAGAGTGTAGAGGTGGCAGGGTAGCCTAGTGGTTAGAGTGTAGAGGTGGCAGGGTAGCCTAGTGGTTAGAGTGTAGAGGCGGCAGGGTGGCCTAGTGGTTAGAGTGTAGAGGTGGCAGGGTGGCCTAGTGGTTAGAGTGTAGAGGAGGTAGTGTAGCCTAGTGGTTAGAGTGTAGAGGTGGCAGGGTAGCCTAGTGGTTAGAGTGTAGAGGAGGCAGGGTAGCCTAGTGGTTAGAGTGTAGAGGAGGCAGGTAACCTAGTGGTTAGAGTGTAGAGGCGGCAGGGTAGCCTAGTGGTTAGAGTGTAGAGGAGGCAGGTAGCCTAGTGGTTAGAGTGTAGAGGAGGCAGGTAGCCTAGTGGTTAGAGTGTAGAGGCGGCAGGGTAGCCTAGTGTTTAGAGCGTTGGACTAGTAATCGGAAGGTTGCAAGTTCAAACCCCCGAGCTGAGAAGGTACAAATCTGTCGTTAGCCCCTGAACAGGCAGTTAACCCACTGTTCCCAGGCCGTCATTGAAAATAAGAATGTGTTCTTAACTGACTTGCCTGGTTAAATAAAGGTAAAATAAAAAAAAAAAAAAACAATTAGTCAGATTTGACTGTACAGCCCAGCAGAGCATGAGTAAATGGCTCAGCTTCAAAATGTTAGTGATCAATTTAGTGATACTCAAGCCCATAGCAGAGCTCTGCAGAGGGGCCTATACAACTCTAAATTAACTTTGGACCTGGAAATCAATTCTACTGCCATTTTACATTGTTCTCCTCTTAAATCAGGGACTGATTTAGGCCTGAGACACCAGGTGTGTTATCAGGTAGAGAATAAAATCAGAAGTACTCCAAACCTGGTCGGGTAAGAGTTGAATACCCCTGCCCTCTGCCACAGGGTTCTCAGAACAGTGACTAGCAACAGTTCCTGCCTGAACATCAGACAGAGGTACTAAACAGGGGTCATGTGTTAAGCAAATCAGTTGAAAGAAAGCTGCAGTTATGAAACAACACAACTAAAGCCCATCACACACACCTCAACCATTCAGATCCATACATGTCAGAAGAAGAAGGCAAATACAACCAAACCAAATGATTCATCTCAACTAAAAATGGCCAAGGTCACACGACCTGTTAGTAACTGTCGTCCTCAGCGTGTATTATAGGTGACACTACCCTGTCTACCTCTCAATTCCTCTCTGCAGGCATAAATGGAATCCCTCAGCTCGGCTGCAAACCAAGCTACACCAGGGTAGATGAGGACTGATTACCGTCCACTCACTGCCAACCCTGGCAGACAGGTCCAGACACACCCAGAGACTCTGGTGGTGTATATATACACTGGAGCCCAGCTGACTGAAGAAAAAAAAGATAAAATAACCCAGCATCCATACCATGACTCATAAAAGACCGACAAATTACAAGACAGGAAATCGTTGATACCAACTCCGAGAGGGGAAACGCCAAAGCTATTCCCAGGTCCTTATTTAGAGACGAGAGTGTTATGACTGAGACATTGTAGAGATACACACAGGGGGGGTAAAGATGATGTACAGGTTCTTCAGAACACTATTCTCACCCAGTGACTTCTTCCACGTGTTTATTTAGCAGTTGATGTTGAGATGTGTCTGTTACTTGACCTCTGAAGCACTTATTTGGGCTTCAATCTGAGGTGCAGTTAACTGTGATGAACTTATCCTCTGCAGCAGAGGTTAACTCTGGGTCTTCCTTTCCTGTGGCGGTCCTCACGAAACCAGTTTCATCACCGAGCTTGATGGTTTTTGCGACTGCACACAAACTTTGAAAGTTCTTCACTGACCTTCATGTCTTAAAAGTAATGATGGACTGTCGTTTTGTCTTTGATTATTTGAGCGGTTCTTGCCATAATATGGACTTGGGTATTTACCCAAATAGGGCTAACTTCTGTATAACACCCCTACCTTGTCAAAACACAACTCATTGTCTCAAAACACATTTAGGAAAGAAGTTCCACAAATTAAAAAGGCACAACTGTTGATTGAAATGCATTCCAGGTGACTACCTCATGAAGCTGGTTGAGAGAATGCCAAGAGTGTGCAAAGCTGTCATCAATATTATAAAATATATTTTTATTTGTTTAACACTTTTTTTTGGTTACTACATGATTCCATATGTGTTATTTAATAGTTTGGATGTCTTCACTATTATTTCTACAATGTAGAAAACAGTCAAAATAAAGAAAAACCCTGGAATGAGTAGCTGTCCAAACTAGCCACTTTAACAATGTTTAAATACTGCTTTACTCATCGCATATGTATATACTGTATTCTATTCTACTGTATATCAGTTAATGCCACTCAGATATTGCTGAATCTAATATTTATATATTACTTAATTCCATTCTTTCACTTTTAGATTTGTGTTGTTTTTTTTGTGTGTGAATTGTTCGATATTACTGCACTGATGAAGCTCGGAACACAAGCATTTAGTTAGATACTACTGCACTGTTGGAGCTGGGAACACAAGGATTTAGTTAGATACTACTGCACTGTTGGAGCTAGGAACACAAGGATTTAGTTAGATACTACTTCACTGTTGGAGCTAGGAACACAAGCATTTAGTTAGATACTACTGCACTGTTGGAGCTTGGAACACAAGGATTTAGTTAGATACTACTGCACTGTTGGAGCTAGGAACACAAGGATTTAGTTAGATACTACTGCACTGTTGGAGCTAGGAACACAAGGATTTAGTTAGATACTACTGCACTGTTGGAGCTTGGAACACAAGGATTTAGTTAGATACTACTGCACTGTTGGAGCTTGGAACACAAGCATTTAGTTAGATACTACTGCACTGTTGGAGCTGGGAACACAAGCATTTCACCATACCCACATCTGCTAAATATGTGTAATTGATCAATCAAATTTGATTTCTCAATACCAACCTAATTGACAGAGTGAAAAGGAGGAAGCCTGTGCAGAATAAAAATATTTCAGAGTATCCTGTTTGCTATAAGGCACTACAGTAAAACAGCAAAGAACTTTGTCCTGAATACAAAGTGTTATGTTTAGGGAAAATCCAATACAACACAGTACGGAGTACCACTGTCCATATTTTCATGCATAGTGGTGGCTGCATCATGTTATGGGTATGCTTGTAAATTATTTAGGACTGCTCGACTAAGAGAACGTACAGATAATTGTATGCGCGGGACACGAGAGATGGGGTACTCATTTAAAAGTCAAGTTACACACTATTTTTGCACACAGAATGAGTCCAATGCAACTAATTATGTGACATGTTAAGCACATTTGTACTCCTGAACTTAATTAGGCTTGCCATAACAAAACGTGGTTGAAAACTTACTGACTTGAGACATTTCAGCTTCTAATTTAACACATTTCAAAAAAAAAAAAATCTTAAAAAACATAACTATTTGAGATTATTGGGGGTAGTGTGTGTAGATCACAAAATCACAACTTAATCCATTTTAAATTCAGGCTGTAACAACAAATGTGAAAAAGGAGCAGGGGTGTGAGTACTCTAAAAGGCTGACCTGTCATCCAAGTTTCAATTGAAATGGATTCTTTGACATTGATTCATTCCAGTAATTCTAATCGGTCAGAAAGTGGCAGAAACCAAACTGTGGAATGTGCACGTCATGTTATAGGCAGCAGAATCACTGTTAGAGGAAACACAGTCTCTGGGAGGAAAACCCCTCATTGCAGTGAAAGACTACTAGCTAACTAGCTATATGACTTAACAGTGCAGTGAAGGCCTTACTAGCTAACTAGCTACATGACTTACTCGTGAAAGGCCTAGACTACTAGTTAACTAGCTACATGACTTAACAGTGCAGTGAAGGCCTAGACTACTAGCTAACTAGCTACATGACTTACTCGTGCAGTGAAGGCCTAGACTACTAGCTAACTAGCTACATGACTTACCCGTGCAGTGAAGGCCTAGACTACTAGCTAACTAGCTACATGACTTACCCGTGCAGTGAAGGCCTAGACTACTAGCTAACTAGCTACATGACTTACCCGTGCAGTGAAGGCCTAGACTACTAGCTAACTAGCTACATGACTTAACAGTGCAGTGAAGGACTAGACTACTAGCTAACTAGCTACATGACTTACCCGTGCAGTGAAGGACTAGACTACTAGCTAACTAGCTACATGACTTAACAGTGATGTTAAATGCTTAGATTCAGTTTCTATTAAAGCAAGTGTCAGAGCTTCATGATAACCACGTATTTGACATTGTTCGTCAATCCACTGAGGTTACAATGAGAGGTTACTAGTCCATAATGAAAACAAGATTACCAAACTACCCACTAAACTATAACTAACCCGAGAAACCCACTAAACTATAACTAACCCGAGAAACCCACTAAACTATAACTAACCCGAGAAACCCACTAAACTATAACTAACCCGCCCACTAAACTATAACTAACCCTAGAAACCCACTAAACTATAACTAACCCTAGAAACCCACTAAACTATAACTAACCCTAGAAACCCACTAAACTATAACTAACCCTAGAAACCCACTAAACTATAACTAACCCTAGAAACCCACTAAACTATAACTAACCCTAGAAACCCACTAAACTATAACCCTAGAAACTCACTAAACTATAACCCTAGAAACCCACTAAACTATAACCCTAGAAACCCACTAAACTATAACCCTAGAAACCCACTAAACTATAACCCTAGAAACCCACTAAACTATAACCCTAGAAACCCACTAAACTATAACTAACCCTAGAAACCCACTAAACTATAACTAACCCTAGAAACCCACTAAACTATAACTAACCCTAGAAACCCACTAAACTATAACTAACCCTAGAAACCCACTAAACTATAACCCTAGAAACCCACTAAACTATAACTAACCCTAGAAACCCACTAAACTATAACTAACCCTAGAAACCCACTAAACTATGACTAACCCTAGCAACCCACTAAACTATGACTAACCCTAGCAACCCACTACACTATGACTAACCCTAGCAACCCACTAAACTATGACTAACCCTAGCAACCCACTAAACTATAACTAACCCTAGCAACCCACTAAACTATAACTAACCCTAGCAACCCACTAAACTATAACTAACCCTAGAAACCCACTAACCTATAACTAACCCTAGAAACCCACTAAACTATAACTAACCCTAGAAACCCACTAAACTATAACTAACCCTAGAACCCACTAAACTATGACTAACCCTAGCAACCCACTAAACTATGACTAACCCTAGCAACCCACTACACTATGACTAACCCTAGCAACCCACTAAACTATAAACCCTAGCAACCCACTAAACTATGACTAACCCTAGAAACCCACTAAACTATAACTAACCCTAGCAACCCACTAAACTATAACTAACCCTAGAAACCCACTAACCTATAACTAACCCTAGAAACCCACTAAACTATAACTAACCCTAGAAACCCACTAAACTATAACTAACCCTAGCAACCCACTAAACTATGACTAACCCTAGAAACCCACTAAACTATGACTAACCCTAGCAACCCACTAAACTATGACTAACCCTAGCAACCCACTAAACTATAACTAACCCTAGCAACCCACTAAACTATAACTAACCCTAGCAACCCACTAAACTATAACTAACCTAGCAACCCACTAAACTATAACTAACCCTAGAAACCCACTAAACTATAACTAACCCTAGAAACCCACTAAACTATAACCCTAGAAACCCACCTCGTGAAGGGCCGGCAGTGGGAGCGTCCAGGGGCTCTGAAGAGAAGGCTGTCTGGCTGGGTAGACTATTCCTGGACCTGGTCACTGACTCCAGCTGTGAGGCCCTGCCCAATAGGGACGCAGCGTCCAGGACCTCCCCCTCTTTGGCTTCCAGGTCAGATTTGGAGGTGGTGAGGGGTCGGAGCCCGGCGGCGGGGGCCCCCAGGCGGTGGGGGTCGTTAAGGCATGCGGACGCCGTCGTGCCGCTGTCCAGGCTCAGCACCCGGGCGTGGGTTTTGGCGCTGCCCGTGCTGGGTGTCCGACCAGAGGTGCGACGCTTGCCTCTTCCCCGGCCCTCCCTCCCCCGTCTCATATTCAGCCTGGGCTTTCTGTGAAGAGGAGGAGGTGGAGGCGGTGGTGGCGGCTGTGTGGGAGTGGCTGTGGGAGTGGGAGTGGCTGTGCTTGACTTTCAGGGCACGGTAGCGTCCCTCGGGGGAGTGGCAGGAGTGGGAAGTGGTGGATGAGGAGGAGTCCGTGCTGAAGTGATGTGATTGGGTGGACTGAAGGCTGGAGGCACAGCTAAGGTCACTGGCTTCGCTCCACTCCTCCTCCCCACCCCCGGCAGCGAATACCGTACTGCGCGGCTTGGCCACGCCACGCAAAGACATGTAGTCCCGGTGACGGCTGGCATCGAAGCTGCTCGCCCGTTTCTTACCGGTCCGGCGGCGCCCGCTGTTGCGCCCGGCTCCCAATGAGGAAGAAGTTCGTTGGACGAGGTTGGCGGATTTCACGTCCTCTTTCTCTCCTCTCCCCCGGTCCTGTTCCCTGCTGGCTGTGCAGGCCGAGCCGTCAACACTGGTCCTCGTGCTACTGCTGTAGGAGGGGCCTGCTGGAGGCTCCTGGCCCGAGGATGGGGGGTTGGTGATAGAGGGGGACGTGGCGGAGGAGAAGGGCTGTTTGGCTGTTAGCTCATTGGCATGAGGGTTCTTATTAGCCTCCCTGGAAGGCAGGCTGTTTGGTCCTCTTGAGATGCTCGAACCAAGGCTGGACCCCAGAGTAGAAGTCCTGCCCTCCCCTGTCGAGGTGGACCCGGGCCCAGTAGCAGCAGCCTCCCCACCTCCCCTCTCCCTCCCTGTCCCGCGCTGCTCATCCCCTGACAGGGACAGTAAACTCTCAACGTGCGTGGAGCTGGTCTGCTCGCTGTGGAAGCTGCTGACGGTGCTGTTGGTGTCTCTGTCTGTCCCGCTGCAGTAGCTCTCTGTGGAGCCGCTGCTACGTGTACTCAGGCTGCGGAGGCTGTCTGCACTGACCTTCCCCCCACCACCACCACCACCACCACCCTGGTCGGCCTGGTACAAACCTGACCCCCCCTCCCCTGCCAGCCCTAGCCTGCAGGGTTCCTGCTGGTGTCTGTAGCAGGCTGTGGAGCAGCCAGAGGTAGAGGCCTGGTCCGGATGCTGCTGGCAGAGCCTTTCAGCCGCAGCCCCCTCCGTAATCCCCTGTCCTCCAGCTTCAGCCCCTGGCCGGTGGGGTCTGGCAGCTTCCAGCTCACACACCGGGTCCAGGCCCCCTCTCCAAGGAGGGGGGTAGAGGCTGAAGTCAGCTGAGGGCAGGGAGGGGTCGGGGAAGGCTGATCCAGCAGAGCTGGACGTGCGGGGTAGACCCGGGTACGAGGCTCCTTCCTGAAGGACTGGGAATGTAACCCGGGGGTGTGGGCCGACCCCTCTGTGTCGCAAGAGGACATGGATTGGCTGAAGGGGTGGGAGGCGGAGCCACAATGGTTTGCAGGGTCGCAGGAGAGCTCGGAGGGGCCAAGGGAGGTGGAGGGCTGCATGGAGGCGAAGGAGTGGCTGGAGACAAGGCAGTAAATCTTTGGGTCAGACATCATGTCTGGAGGGGAGGAAAGGAGATCAATTAGTGAAGGTCTGTTCTCGGATCTGTAATGTGTTTGAGCAGATACACATTGTCGAGCAGCATTTAACCCTTCAGCTTCTTCACTGATCTTAGTTCCTAAATTAAATGTTGAGTTTAAACATAAGCAACTTACTATATTTGCTGCTTGTTCTAGGCATTGTGTGCAGACCAAGGTATCAGACAGAGAGAGGACATGAAGAGAGGAGACAGAGGACACGAAGAGAGGAGACAGAAGACAGAGAGACAGACAGAAGACAGAGGGAGACAGAAGACAGAGAGAGGTGACAGAAGACAGAGAGAGGAGACAGAGATAGGAGACAGAAGACAGAGGAGACAGAGAAGACAGAGAAGACAGAGGAGACAGATAAGAGAGAGGAGACAGAGCTCAAGGGCACAGAGAAGAGAGAAGAGAGAGGAGACAGAGAAGAGAGAAAGAGGAGACAGAGAGAGGAGACAGAGAGAGGTCCAGAAGACAGAGAGAGGAGACAGAAGACAGAGGAGGACCAGAGAAGAGTTCGGGAGACAGAGAAGAGAAGAGACAGAGAAGAGAGCCAAAGAGAAGACAATTGAACAGTGGTGGAGACAGAAGGTCAGAGAGAGAGACAGAGAGACCTAGACAGAGAGAGGCCCACAGAGAGAGGAGACAGAGAGAGGAGACAGAGAGAGGCAGTCAGAGAGAGGGAGACAGAGAGAGGAGACAGAGCAGTCTGACAGAAGAGGAGACAGAGAGAGGAGACAGAGAGTAAGGCAGAGGGATGGAGAGAGAGAGACAGAGGGATGGAGAGAGAGGATGGAGAGAGGTGGATGGAGAGAGGAGGATGGAACCTTGTTTGGAACAAGAGGTGCAGTGGAATCTGTTGTGTTATAGGGTCAGCCAAAATAGTACGCAAAACCTGGAGCAAATAAGGCATGAGTGCCTTGCTCAAGGGCACAGGCGTTTCACCTTCTCATTGATTTCAACCAGCAACCTTTCAGTTACTGGTCCAACACTCTAACCACTAGGCTTTTCCTCCCTGTTCGTCCTATGTGAAGACAGTGAAGACACAGCTTGAGAGCCAAAAAGACAATTGAACTGTGGTGGGAAAGGTCTGTTTTAAGACCATCTCTACCTAACTCTATTGGCCCATCCTAGTACAGCAGTCTGTGTAAGGCAGTCTGTAAGGCAGTCTGTGTACGGCAGTCTGTGTACGGCAGTCTGTGTACGGCAGTCTGTGTACGGCAGTCTGCGTACGGCAGTCTGTGTACGGCAGTCTGTGGAACGGCAGTCTGTGGAACGGCAGTCTGTGGAACGGCAGTCTGTGGAACGGCAGTCTGTGGAACGGCAGTCTGTGGAACGGCAGTCTGTGGAACGGCAGTCCGTGCACGGCAGTCCGTGGACGGCAGTCTGTTACGGCAGTCTGTGTGTTTAGTCTGTGTAAGGCAGTCTGTGTAAGGCAGTCTGTGTAAGGCAGTCTTTTCTTGGCAGTCTGAATCCGGCAGTCTAAGTCGGCACTCTGTAATGGCAGTCTTTTCTTGGGTTTGGAACGGCAGTCTGTGGAACGGCAGTCTCTGTAAGGCAGTGTTTTCTTGCGTTTGAGGCAACTGCGTGGCAGTCTGTGGAATGGCAGTCTGTTTCGGCAGTCTGTGGAATCGGCAGTCTGCGTAAGGCAGTCTGTAATGGCAGTCTGTGGACGGCAGGTCCTCAGGGGACGGAGTCTGCGTAACCACTCAGCGGCAGTCTGTGTACGGCAGTCTGTGGAACGGCAGTCTGTACGTGCAGTCTGTGGAACGGCAGTCTGTGTAGGCAGTCTGTGTACGGCAGTCTGTGGACGGCAGTCTGTAAAGGCAGTCTGTGGAACGGCAGTCTGTGTACGGCAGTCTGTGTACGGCAGTCTGTGGAACGGCAGTCTGCGTAAGGCAGTCTGTGGAACGGCAGTCTGTGTACGGCAGTCTGTGGAACAATGCAGTCTGTCGGCAGTCTGTGTACCAGTCTGTGTACGGCAGTCACTGGAACGGCAGTCTGCGTAAGGCAGTCTGGGACGGCAGTCTGTGAGGCAGTTGTGGAACGGCAGTCTGTCGGCAGTCTGTGGAACGGCAGTCTGCGTAGGCAGTCTGTGGAAAGGCAGTCTGTGTACGGCAGTCTGTGGAACGGCAGTCTGTACGGCAGTCTGTGGAACGCCAGTCTGCGTAAGGCAGTCTGGGAACGCCAGTCTGTACGGCAGTCTGTGGAACGGCAGTCGCGTAAGGCAGTCTGTGAAGATTAGATATCCTGCCACGTGTTAACAAGGTAACCTTGTTTAAACAAGAGTTCTCAAGTCTCTCTCCTGAGGAAAACAAAAACAGTCCAAAACACGAGTCCAAGAAAACATTAACTAACACAACAAATATAACATGATTTCACAAGAGCTCTTTCTCAAAGAGACCAGAGGATTTTCAGTCAGTGGCTGCCCTGAGTACGGGAAGATTCAGTTCGACAAGGATTAAAAATTGCACACACATTCAAAGTGGACGGCAGTGTTATGTTAGATGTTGTTTATTTGCTTGGGTTTGAATCCCAACCTTAGACTATGTAATGGACAGTGTTTTCTTGGGTTTGAATCCCAACCTGTCAGACTCTGTAATGGACAGTGTTTTCTTGGGTTTGAATCCCAACCTAAGTCAGACTCTGTAATGGACAGTGTTTTCTTGGGTTTGAATCCCAACCTAAGTCAGACTCTGTAATGGACAGTGTTTTCTTGGGTTTGAATCCCAACCTAAGTCAGACTGTAATGGACAGTGTTTTCTTGGGTTTGAATCCCAACCTTAGACTATGTAATGGACAGTGTTTTCTTGGGTTTGAATCCCAACCTAAGTCAGACTCTGTAATGGACAGTGTTTTCTTGGGTTTGAATCCCAACCTTGGTCAGACTGTAATGGACAGTGTTTTCTTGGGTTTGAATCCCAACCTAAGTCAGACTCTGTAATGGACAGTGTAAGTGGAGGCTGGTCCTCAGGGGAGGGAGAATAAACCATCAGCCCCTGGGCTGTATCAAATGGAACACTATTCCCTATAGCGTGCACTGCTTTTCACCGTGAGCCCTGCATGTAGTTCACTTTATAAAGGAGGCCATTTGGGACAGAGCCCTGGTCAAACTTCAGCTCTGGCCTCTTCTCTTTCTACCGACCCGATCAGAGAGGAGACAGCGAGCTAATTAGAATGGTGTTGAGCGAACATGTTGAATAATTCAAACAATGCAGTCGCTCTGGAGGACACACAATGGACCCTGAGTCGCCAACTCCACACTCCACCCAATGGACCTGGACTGCCAACTAAAAGAGGGTTCATTTGGAAAGCCATCTGTCTTTCAACAGACCACTCCAGTGACTGATTAGCTGGCTGGCAACAAGCCATACGACTAGGGGAGGGACAAAGCCATACGACTAGGGGAGGGACAAAGCCATACGACTAGGGGAGGGACAAAGCCATACGACTAGGGGAGGGACAAAGCCATACGACTAGGGGAGGGACAAAGCCAAGCGACTAGGGGAGGGACAAAGCCATACGACTAGGGGAGGGACAACGCCATACGACCAGGGGAGGGACAACGCCATACGACCGGGGGAGGGACAACGCCATACGACCGGGGGAGGGACAACGCCATACGACTAGGGGAGGGACAACGCCATACGACTAGGGGAGGGACAAAGCCATACGACTAGGGGAGGGACAAAGCCATACGACTAGGGGAGGGACTACGCCATACGACTAGGGGAGGGACAACGCCATACGACTAGGGGAGGGACAACGCCATACGACTAGGGGAGGGACAACGCCATACGACTAGGGGAGGGACAACGCCATACGACTAGGGGAGGGACAACGCCATACGACTAGGGGAGGGACAAAGCCATACGACTAGGGGAGGGACAAAGCCATACGACTAGGGGAGGGACAAAGCCATACGACTAGGGGAGGGACAAAGCCATACGACTAGGGGAGGGACAAAGCCATACGACTAGGGGAGGGACAAAGCCATACGACTAGGGGAGGGACAAAGCCATACGACTAGGGGAGGGACAAAGCCATACGCCTAGGGGAGGGACAAAGCCATACGCCTAGGGGAGGGACAAAGCCATACGACTAGGGGAAGGACAAAGCCATACGACTAGGGGAGGGACAACGCCATACGACTAG
The DNA here is from genome assembly GCF_036934945.1 of Oncorhynchus masou masou. Lineage (NCBI taxonomy): Eukaryota > Metazoa > Chordata > Actinopteri > Salmoniformes > Salmonidae > Oncorhynchus > Oncorhynchus masou. The sequence continues at coordinate 53,623 of NW_027002617.1, read as the reverse complement.
GGGAGGGACAACGCCATAGGACTAGGGGAGGGACAAAGCCATACGACTAGGGGAGGGACAAAGCCATACGACTAGGGGAAGGACAAAGCCATACGACTAGGGGAGGGACAACGCCATACGACTAGGGGAGGGACAACGCCATAGGACTAGGGGAGGGACAAAGCCATACGACTAAGGGAGGGACAAAGCCATACGACTACAACTCTCATCTTTCACCCTATTGTGTCGTACACATGCCAGTCACGACTTGCAGAAAAGCCCAGCTGAAGATGAGGGAGAAGGCTGAGAGTAGTTTAGACGTCTTTCAACGGCTCTTCTCAGAATATCAGGTAAATACATTGCACAACCAACTGCCGCCTCACAGTCGTTGGACCCAATCAGGTGTCGAAGGCTGAAGAATGAGAGTGGCGGTAGCTGTTACCTTTGGCTGTCGTGGTTCCTCCGTGGCCGTTGGCGGACGCAATCTGAACAACAGAAAGGTGGGAGGAAGAGCGACTTATCAAGACATAACAAGAGACATAAAACAATAACTTTCTACATCAGTAACCTTTTCAGGTCGTCAAAACTTAAAATGTTGAAGAACAGAACATCTTCGAGGACCACGATGGAAAGAACACTGTGGCGTATGTAGTATATTTTATCCTCTGTCATTTGTAAAACACGTAATGTCTCCGGCGAGAGCAGACTACTGCTTCCAGTATCAAATCAATCCCTCCAAAATACAGTTTCCACAGGAGAGAGAAGCATTAGTTTGTCTCACCTGGTGACCGGAGTCCATCCCAACATTCTGTCTCACCTGGTGACCGGAGTCCATCCCAACATTCTGTCTCACCTGGTGACCGGAGTCCATCCCAACATTCTGTCTCACCTGGTGGCCGGAGTCCATCCCAACATTCTGTCTCACCTGGTGACCGGAGTCCATCCCAACATTGTCTCACCTGGTGACCGGAGTCCATCCCAACATTCTGTCTCACCTGGTGGCAGGAGTCCATCCCAACATTCTGTCTCACCTGGTGGCCGGAGTCCATCCCAACATTCTGTCTCACCTGGTGGCCGGAGTCCATCCCAACATTCTGTCTCACCTGGTGACCGGAGTCCATCCCAACATTCTGTCTCACCTGGTGACCGGAGTCCATCCCAACATTCTGTCTCACCTGGTGACCGGAGTCCATCCCAACATTCTGTCTCACCTGGTGACCGGAGTCCATCCCAACATTGTCTCACCTGGTGGCAGGAGTCCATCCCAACATTCTGTCTCACCTGGTGGCAGGAGTCCATCCCAACATTCTGTCTCACCTGGTGACCGGAGTCCATCCCAACATTCTGTCTCACCTGGTGACCGGAGTCCATCCCAACATTCTGTCTCACCTGGTGACCGGAGTCCATCCCAACATTGTCTCACCTGGTGACCGGAGTCCATCCCAACATTCTTTCTCACCTGGTGACCGGAGTCCATCCCAACATTCTTTCTCACCTGGTGACCGGAGTCCATCCCAACATTCTTTCTCACCTGGTGACCGGAGTCCATTCCAACATTCTGTCTCACCTGGTGGCAGGAGTCCATCCCAACATTCTGTCTCACCTGGTGGCCGGAGTCCATCCCAACATTCTGTCTCACCTGGTGGCCGGAGTCCATCCCAACATTCTGTCTCACCTGGTGACCGGAGTCCATCCCAACATTCTGTCTCACCTGGTGACCGGAGTCCATCCCAACATTCTGTCTCACCTGGTGGCCGGAGTCCATCCCAACATTCTGTCTCACCTGGTGGCCGGAGTCCATCCCAACATTCTGTCTCACCTGGTGGCCGGAGTCCATCCCAACATTCTGTCTCACCTGGTGACCGGAGTCCATCCCAACATTCTGTCTCACCTGGTGGCAGGAGTCCATCCCAACATTCTGTCTCACCTGGTGACCGGAGTCCATCCCAACATTCTGTCTCACCTGGTGACCGGAGTCCATCCCAACATTCTGTCTCACCTGGTGACCGGAGTCCATCCCAACATTCTTTCTCACCTGGTGACCGGAGTCCATCCCAACATTCTGTCTCACCTGGTGACCGGAGTCCATCCCAACATTCTGTCTCACCTGGTGGCAGGAGTCCATCCCAACATTCTGTCTCACCTGGTGACCGGAGTCCATCCCAACATTCTGTCTCACCTGGTGGCAGGAGTCCATCCCAACATTCTGTCTCACCTGGTGGCAGGAGTCCATCCCTGTATAAGAGTTTCTGGAGCTGCAGTCTACTGGTGGAGTCTCATCTCGAATGAAGTCTGCCATCTCTAGACCCCCACCAGGGTCCCTGCGCGCACACACACACACACACACACACTTCCATTAGGAAAACGTGGTAATGGACATTTGACCAGAAGCGTTTTAACTAACCGTCTATTCGACACATTGACCTGACTCATATGCATTGGGTGTGTAACCCGGTTAGGCTGCTCAGAATGAGATGGTCATTCATCTTAACAGGACATGAACATCTCCAGGATGCAACAGAGCGAGGTCCTTCTTACCGAATTCTGATGTGCACTTTGAAGATGTTAAGTATAAATGTACAACACTTACTTTCCCTCAGCCAACAAGACGAGTAACAAACAGCAACATCACTAGCCTGTGTCAACCTTCTATCCCCCCCTAGTAGAAACGTTGACCACTTTCCCTCAGCCAACAAGACGAGTAACAAACAGCAACATCACTAGTGTCTTCACTGACATTTTCAACATGTCCCTGATTGAGTCTGTAATACCTACATGTTTCAAGCAGACCACCATAGTCCCTGTGCCCAAGAACACTAAGGCAACCTGCCTACAAGACTACAGACCTGTAGCACTCACGTCTGTTGCCGTGAAGTGCTTTGAAAGGCTGGTAATGGCTCACATCAACACCATTATCCCAGAAACCCTAGAACCACTCCAATTTGCATACCGCCCAAACAGATCCACAGATGATGCAATCTCTGTTGCACTCCACACTGCCCTTTCCCACCTGGACAAAAGGAACTCTTATGTGAGAATGCTATTCATTGACTACAGTTCAACGTTCAACACCGTAGTGCCGTCAAAGCTCATCACTAAGCTAAGGACCCTGGGACTAAACACCTCCTTCTGCAACTTGATCCTGGACTTCCTGACGGGCCGCCTCCAGGTGGTAAAGGTAGGTAACAATACATCTGCCACGCTGACCCTCAATACGGGGGCCCCTCAGGGGTGCGTGTTCAGTCCCATCCTATACTCCCTGTTCACCCACGACTGCATGGCCAGGCACGACTCCAACACCATCATTAAGTTTGGAGACGACACAACAGTGGTAGGCCTGATCACCAACAATGACGAGACAGCCTATAGGGAGGAGGTCCGAGACCTGGCCGGGTGGTGCCAGAATAACAACCTCTCCCTCAACGTAACCAAGACTAAGGAGATGATTGTGGACTACAGGAAATGGAGGAAAGAGCACGCCCCCATTCTCATCGACAGGGCTGCAGTGGAGCAGGTTGAGAGCTTTAAGTTCCTTGGTGTCCACATCACCAACAAACTAACATGGTCCAAACACACCAAGACAGTCGTGAAGAGGAGCACGACAAAACCTATTCCCCCTCAGGAGACTGAAAAGATTTGGCATGGGTCCTCAGATCCTCATTAGGTTCCACAGCTGCACCATCGAGAGCATCCTGACGGGTTGCATCACTGCCTGGTACAGCAGCTGCTCGGCCACCTACTGCAAGGCACTACAGAGGTTAGTGTGTACGGCCCAGTACATCACCGGGGCAAAGCTTCCTGCCATCCAGGACCTCTATACCAGGAGGTGTCAGAGGAAGGACCAAAAATGGTCAAAGACCCCAGCCATAGACTGTTCTCTCTACTACCACATGGCAAGCGGTACCGGAGCGCCAAGTCTAGGACAAAAGGCTTCTCAACAGTTTTACCCCCAAGCCTCCTGAACAGGTAATCAAATGGTTACCCGGACTATTTGCATTGTGTGCCCCTCCCAACCCCTCTTTTACATGGCTGCTACTCTCTGTTTATCATATATGCATACTACCTTAATTAGGCCGACCAACCAGTGCTCCCGCACATTGGCTAACCGGGCTATCTACATTGTGTCCCACCCACCATCCCCTCTTTTACGCTGCTGCTACTCTCTGTTTATCTTATATGCATAGTCACTTTAACCATATCTACATGCACATACTACCTCAATCAGCCTGACTAACCGGTGTCTCGCTACTTTTATAGCCACGCTACTTTTATAGCCTCGCTACTCTATTGTATAGAGCCCCTCTACTGTATAGAGCCCCTCTACTGTACGGTATATAGCCTCTACTGTATAGAGCCCCTCTACTGTATAGAGCCCCTCTACTGTACGGTATATAGCCTCTACTGTATAGAGCCCCTCTACTGTATAGAGCCCCTATACTGTACGGTATAGAGCCCCTCTACTGTATAGAGCCCCTCTACTGTATAGAGCCCCTCTACTGTATATAACCTGTCTTTTTACTGTTGTTTTATTTCTTTACCTTCCTATTGTTCACCTAATATATTTTTTTTGCACTATTGGTTAGAACCTGTAAGTCAGCATTTCACTGTAAGTAAGTAAGTACCTGTTGTATTCGGCGCACGTGACAAATAAACTTGATTTGAGAACACATTCTCATTTACAGCAACGAGCTGGGAAATAGTTACAGGGGAGAGGAGGAGGGGATGAATGAGCCAATTGGAAGTTGGGATGATTTAGTGGCCATGATTGTTTGAGGGACAGATTGGGAATTTAGCCAGGACACCAGGGTTAACACCCCTACTCTTACGATAAGTGCCATGGGATCTTTAGTGACCACAGAGAGTCAGGACACCTGTTTAACATCCCATCTGAAAGACGGCACCCTACACAGGGCAATGTCCCCAATCACTGCCCATGACAGTAATAGCTTATGCATACTGTAGATTCAAATGATCAGTTCCAGGCGCCAAAGCTGTCAGTTGGGACACTTGAAGCTCTGACTATTTTAGCAAATAGCAGGCTACCTCTGTGGCCGAGGGTAACACACTGACTCAGCTACTGCTGTGGAGGAGGGTAAACGCACTGACTCAGCTACTGCTGTGGAGGAGGGTAACACACTGACTCAGCTACTGCTGTGGAGGAGGGTACCGCACTGACTCAGCTACTGCTGTGGAGGAGGGTAACACACTGACTCAGCTACTGCTGTGGAGGAGGGTAACGCACTGACTCAGCTACTGCTGTGGCCGAGGGTAAACACACTGACTCAGCTACTGCTGTGGAGGAGGGTAAACACACTGACTCAGCTACTGCTGTGGAGGAGGGTAAACACACTGACTCAGCTACTGCTGTGGAGGAGGGTAAACACACTGACTCAGCTACTGCTGTGGAGGAGGGTAAACACACTGACTCAGCTACTGCTGTGGAGGAGGGTAAACACACTGACTCAGCTACTGCTGTGGCCGAGGGTAACGCACTGACTCAGCTACTGCTGTGGCCGAGGTAAACACACTGACTCAGCTACTGCTGTGGAGGAGGGTAACGCACTGACTCAGCTACTGCTGTGGAGGAGGGTAACGCACTGACTCAGCTACTGCTGTGGAGGAGGGTAACGCACTGACTCAGCTACTGCTGTGGCGGAGGGTAACGCACTGACTCAGCTACTGCTGTGGCGGAGGGTAACGCACTGACTCAGCTACTGCTGTGGAGGAGGGTAAACACACTGACTCAGCTACTGCTGTGGAGGAGGGTAAACACACTGACTCAGCTACTGCTGTGGCCGAGGGTAACGCACTGACTCAGCTACTGCTGTGGCCGAGGGTAAACACACTGACTCAGCTACTGCTGTGGAGGAGGGTAACGCACTGACTCAGCTACTGCTGTGGAGGAGGGTAACGCACTGACTCAGCTACTGCTGTGGAGGAGGGTAACGCACTGACTCAGCTACTGCTGTGGAGGAGGGTAACGCACTGACTCAGCTACTGCTGTGGCGGAGGGTAACGCACTGACTCAGCTACTGCTGTGGCGGAGGGTAACGCACTGACTCAGCTACTGCTGTGGAGGAGGGTAAACACACTGACTCAGCTACTGCTGTGGTGGAGGGTAAACGCACTGACTCAGCTACTGCTGTGGTGGAGGGTAAACGCACTGACTCAGCTACTGCTGTGGTGGAGGGTAAACGCACTGACTCAGCTACTGCTGTGGAGGAGGGTAAACACACTGACTCAGCTACTGCTGTGGAGGAGGGTAAACACACTGACTCAGCTACTGCTGTGGAGGAGGGTAAACACACTGACTCAGCTACTGCTGTGGAGGAGGGTAAACACACTGACTCAGCTACTGCTGTGGAGGAGGGTAAACACACTGACTCAGCTACTGCTGTGGAGGAGGGTAAACACACTGACTCAGCTACTGCTGTGGAGGAGGGTAAACACACTGACTCAGCTACTGCTGTGGAGGAGGGTAAACGCACTGACTCAGCTACTGCTGTGGAGGAGGGTAACGCACTGACTCAGCTACTGCTGTGGAGGAGGGTAACGCACTGACTCAGCTACTGCTGTGGAGGAGGGTAACGCACTGACTCAGCTACTGCTGTGGAGGAGGGTAGCGCACTGACTCAGCTACTGCTGTGGAGGAGGGTAACGTGACTCAGCTACTGCTGTGGAGGAGGGTAACGCACTGGCTCAGCTACTGCTGTGGAGGAGGGTAACGCACTGGCTCAGCTACTGCTGTGGAGGAGGGTAAACACACTGACTCAGCTACTGCTGTGGAGGAGGGTAAGCACACTGACTCAGCTACTGCTGTGGAGGAGGGTAAACGCACTGACTCAGCTACTGCTGTGGAGGAGGGTAAACGCACTGACTCAGCTACTGCTGTGGAGGAGGGTAACGCACTGACTCAGCTACTGCTGTGGAGGAGGGTAACGCACTGACTCAGCTACTGCTGTGGAGGAGGGTAACGCACTGACTCAGCTACTGCTGTGGAGGAGGGTAAACACACTGACTCAGCTACTGCTGTGGAGGAGGGTAAACACACTGACTCAGCTACTGCTGTGGAGGAGGGTAAACACACTGACTCAGCTACTGCTGTGGAGGAGGGTAAACACACTGACTCAGCTACTGCTGTGGAGGAGGGTAAACACACTGACTCAGCTACTGCTGTGGAGGAGGGTAAACACACTGACTCAGCTGCTGCTGTGGAGGAGGGTAAACACACTGACTCAGCTGCTGCTGTGGCCGAGGGTAAACACACTGACTCAGCTACTGCTGTGGAGGAGGGTAAACACACTGACTCAGCTACTGCTGTGGAGGAGGGTAACACACTGACTCAGCTACTGCTGTGGAGGAGGGTAACGCACTGACTCAGCTACTGCTGTGGAGGAGGGTAACGCACTGACTCAGCTACTGCTGTGGAGGAGGGTAACGCACTGACTCAGCTACTGCTGTGGAGGAGGGTAAACACACTGACTCAGCTACTGCTGTGGAGGAGGGTAACACACTGACTCAGCTACTGCTGTGGAGGAGGGTAACGCACTGACTCAGCTACTGCTGTGGAGGAGGGTAACGCACTGACTCAGCTACTGCTGTGGAGGAGGGTAACGCACTGACTCAGCTACTGCTGTGGAGGAGGGTAACGCACTGACTCAGCTACTGCTGTGGCCGAGGGTAACGCACTGACTCAGCTACTGCTGTGGCCGAGGGTAACGCACTGACTCAGCTACTGCTGTGGCGGAGGGTAACGCACTGACTCAGCTACTGCTGTGGAGGAGGGTAAACACACTGACTCAGCTACTGCTGTGGAGGAGGGTAAACACACTGACTCAGCTACTGCTGTGGAGGAGGGTAAACACACTGACTCAGCTACTGCTGTGGAGGAGGGTAAATACACTGACTCAGCTACTGCTGTGGAGGAGGGTAAACACACTGACTCAGCTACTGCTGTGGAGGAGGGTAACACACTGACTCAGCTACTGCTGTGGTGGAGGGTAACGCACTGACTCAGCTACTGCTGTGGTGGAGGGTAAACACACTGACTCAGCTACTGCTGTGGTGGAGGGCTCTCATTCCTCCCTTATTTCTCTTAGCATCCTGCTCCCCAGTCTACTCCAAGCTGCTCTGCTTTGGTCTCCTTCAGGAATGTGAGAATGATTCACTCTACAGGGGTTTGGGCAGTAAGTTAACAAGTTGCGACCTCACACATTAGGGTTTCGTTGTTTCTAAAATGTGAACTAGGCCTATTTCCACTAACAAAAATGTTTGACTGCCAAAATCAGTCTCTTTCCTCACTGGTCTAGTGGCCTTGAGGTGAAGAGGTAGCTTGCTAGCTGAATTGAATTGCACTGCAAACATATATGCGAAACATGCTCAGTCCCCGTCTCCACAACAACAGATAAACCTTTGACCCTGGCCCACAAACACCTACTTCACACCACTAGAGGAAATGAAATCCATGATTCATCTCTGATTTTAGGGTCAGGTCAGGTGCCCAAGTATCCGATAAACCACAGCCCTACAAGATAATCGATGGGGTGTGCTTGGCATTCAGTGATGAACACACTTTTCTGAAAACAATGTGTGTCCTTGCTTCAGCCACCTAAAAAAGTATGTTTATGATAGAGTAACAATATCTAAAAAGTATGTTTATGATAGAGTAACAATATCTAAAAAAGTATGTTTATGATAGAGTAACAATATCTAAAAAAGTATGTTTATGATAGAGTAACAATATCTAACAAAGTACCCCCACCAACATCAACCCTGAACCCAGAGAGCTCACTAAAGGCATCAAGCATGCTTCAGTTTGGCTGACGCCTAGCCTGTCTCGGCTAGCCGAACCCAACGATACTCCCTAAAATTATCTTTGCTTGAAAAACGAGAGGGGGGGGGGGGGGGGAGCACTGTTTTTCCATGTTAAGATGCCGTAGCCAGTCCCCAAAATAATCAGAATTCATCTAAGATAACTCAAGAAATCCTGTCACTCATTTGCATGTTTTTCAGCTGGGTTGCACGAAGACGCCTTAACTGACCCTGGTCCATTACTGTCCTCCTGACGTGTGGCGTCTCCCTCGTTGGCCCCCTCGCTGCTGGTTCTGTTGCTCTCTTTCTCCTTGGCCCGGTGCTCCACCACCTCTCCCTCGTCCAGGGCATGATGCAGCCGGTAGTTCACAGTCTTCAGCAGCAGGAACATACCAGCTATCACACCACAGTAGATCCCTACTATCACCATGGTGGGTGGGAGTGCCTGAATGACACACATTGGACATTTATATTGGAGTAATTTTTGCAGACACTATTTATACAGAGCCATTTAAAAAGCAGTGCATTCAACTACAACTACAATAAAACTGGATTGTCCATCCAAGGACTGATGTTTGCTTTCTTTCAATAGTAGAACACAAATACAACTTAGAACCCCTCCCCCTAAAAGACAAGTGCTATTTACAGTAAATGAGAGTTCACCATGTCAGCGTTTTGTTAACTGACCAGCCATGGAAACCGGGTTGTCTGCAAGACTGTGTTAGCTCAGAGAGCTAGCAGGTTTCCAGGTCTTGTGAAAAGTGATTAGTCATCAGTGGTAAATGGAGTCATCATGTCAGTACAGTGAACAAACTCCGCTATATTCCCATTACAGATTGTTGTAGCCTAGTGGTTAGAGCGTTGGACTAGTAACCGCAAGGTTGCGAGTTCAAACCCCCGAGCTGACAAGGTACAAATCTGTCGTTCTGCCCCCGAACAGGCAGTTAACCCACTGTTCCCAGGCCGTCATTGAAAATAAGAATTTGTTCTTAACTGACTTGCCTGGTTAAATAAAGGTAAAATTAAAATTTAAAAATTTAACTAGGTAAGTCAGTTTAAGAACAATTTCTTATTTTCAATGACGGCCTGGGAACAGTGGGTTAACTGCCTGTTCATTTGTTCCTTGTCAGCTCAGGGATCATCTAGCAACCTTTCAGTTACTGGCCCAACTCTCTAACCACCAGGCTACCTGCCACCCATGTTCAGTCCGTGCATTTATTTATTAGCCTATGGGTAACACCAGTGATGCTCTCTCTCTCTCTCTCAGAGCATTCAGAAAAATCACACTATTTATACCCTCCCTGTCACAATCCTGACTTAAATCAAAGCACTTGGTATACAGGTAGCAGGCAGCCTAGTGGTTAGAGCATTGGGCCAGTAACCCAAAAGTCCCTAGATTGAATCCCCGAGCTGACAAGGTACAAATCTGTCCCTCTGCCCCTGAACAAGGCAGTTAACCCACTGTTCCTAGGCCATCATTGTAAATAATAATTTGTTCTTAACTGACTTGCCTAGTTAAATAGGTCAAATAAAATTTAAAAAACATCCTGAGTTAAATCAAAGCACTTAGAATACATATCCCGACTTGAGTCAAAGCAAAACCACTGCTAATCAATCACAGATCTGGCCTAATTACACAACACCAAGCAACTGGACTGAGTAACATTTCAATTGGAAACAGCTGTAACTTTAGCCCCTCAATATTGAAAGTGAGGCACATATAAAATGCTGTTTTAAAGATCACTCATTTACATTTGGTTTTGCAGGTAGTGTTTACAGTAACGTGATGTTTATGGGGCAGGAATATTTGACTGTGCAGCAGTTTGTAATCCTACTCTTCAACCATTCCAAAATATCGTTGTTGTTTTGTTTCATGACAACATTTCCTAGAAGTCTGTTTTTGTGCTGGCTTGCTGACAAGATGGGTCAGCTTGAATATCTGGTAGATCTTGCCACCAGTATACGAGAGACAAGACATACATTGTTCGCTAATAATAGACTGAGATAGATAGCTGTCAATGTGGCTTGGGGGGGTGGGGGTGCGAAGGTTGCAAACATAATCTGTTTTCTATTAATTAGCTATCTTTGTTTATCTACAACAGACGTATTAGCCACGACTTGTTGCCCGGGGTTTGGTTAGTCAAACCTGGTCGAGCTTAAAGTATTTCCCTCATTCAGATTTTTTTTTAATGGACAATGTAAAATGTGGTCAGCTAACAATGACAGATAGCGGAATAAAATGTCACACCTGACAACAAAACATAACGGTGAACATGAAAACAAGGTGCGAACAGTTACGTCCACTGGTATTTATTTCGTTTTATTCGAGGGAAACATTTAGAGCTCAAACAAAGAATACCTAGCAACCTAGCTAGTTATCTAGGTAACGTTAACTAGATAGCTAAATAGCATGTTGGCTAGCCTTACTAGCCAACGGTTAACTGTTAGCATTAGCATCCGAGGTTTGGCTAGTTGGCTAACCTTACTAGCCAACGGTATAGCTGTTAGCATTAGCATCCGCGGTTTGGCTAGTTGGCTAACCTTACTAGCCAACGGTATAGCTGTTAGCGTTAGCGGTTTGGCTAGCATGACATTACAGCCAGGGAAGATCCTCTAACGGTAAACCCAGACTTGCTTTGCTGAGATTGGATATCATGTTAATACACACACACACTTACCATGTAAAGCGTGAAGGGGAAACATAGTAGGAATAGCCAGAGGTAGAGGTGTAGAGCATTGACAAATGTATTTTGATGGGGATCATAGTACCATCCGCCTGTGATTGAAGCCCAGACCCCTTGCCTGAGGATCTGGAGAGTTTGAGACCCCATGTTTTATCCCCTTCGATTTCCTTGGGAGAAAAAAAAACGACTAAATAAAAGGGGCGACACGAAGGCTAGCCGTCGTGAAACATTACCAACAGTGCAGTGTTTTCAGACACTGGCCTGAAAATCCACACTGCAGCCATCTTCTCTGCAACTAGCCAGCTGGGGCACTGTACTCGGTCCTCCACTGAGAAAGTCTTCCTATCCCACCACGCCCTGCGAGCTGCTTCTTCTTCTTCTTCTTCGGTCCGTGCTCTCTGGTATCCTTGGGACGTCCTTACGCAATGGTTCCGATACATTGAAGTTGAAATTTTAAAAGGTTCAGGGTAAGGGTTAAGGTTAGAGTTTAGGATAATGACATCCCAAGGATCCTGGGATAGAACTAACCCTTCTTTACATAAACAAACGGGCAATGGAAAAAGAGTGTAGCAAAGACAACTCTGTGAGGGCAGTTTGAAAACGGTCACACAATATTACACTAGGTAAATAGCGCCCCCTTTTGGTAATGTACTGATTTCCAGAAAATCTCGGTGTGCCATATTTTTTTATTTAACCAGGAAAATCAGTTAAGAACAAATTCTTATTTACAATGAAGTCCGACCCAGGCCAAAACCTAACCCAGACAACGCTGGGACAATTGTGCATCACCCTATGGGACTCCCAATCACTGTACGGTTGTAATACAGCCTGGAATCAAACCAGGGTCTGTAGTGACACCTCTAGCACTGAGTTGCAGTGCCTTAGACCACTGTGCCACTCTGGAGCCCTGAGTGTTGTGGCATAACTTCCACTGCTGTATTTTCAATCATGACAGATTTTTCAAGTTACTCGTCAAAAATATTAATTGATCATCAAGTTAAATCATCGAGACACTAAAATCTCCTTGACTCTCATCAAATGAGATTGGTCCAACTGCAAGGCTCTTCAATATCTCAGGAGGATCCCATATCTGATGTCCAAAGCAGAATATCTAAATTGACCACACCTGGCTACATTAGATTACATACATTTAATCACATTAAAAAATACATCTTTTGATGAATAATGACAAACTCAAGTCACTGCAGAATTTTTGAAAATTATTATATTCAGAAAAGTATGAAACATTTTTTTTTTCAATGAAAACACACAATGGATTCAGGATCACTTGACGTGGAAAAAAAAACAATTACATATTGAAAAAATAAATTGTGTGGATGTGTATTTACGCTTCAGAGATAACGCCCCCCCAAAAAGATTTACCGGTGATCTCACTGGGTCCTTAACCTCTCACCTCTAGCGTCATCACAGAGAGAAGTCTTGGGGCGATAGTAAGATGTACATGTTGTCAGTAACTAGACAGTTCTAGAACATGGATGGAATGTCCCATGAGCTCTGGTACTGGGACAGACAACTCATATCGTCTGCTCATGCCAGCATCCCAAATGGCACCCTATTCCCTATATAGTGCACTACTTTTGACTAGGGCTTATTAGGGCTCTGGTCAAACGTAGTGCACTATATAGGAATAGGGTGCCATTTGTGACTATTCATTTGCCTAATGCCATTCCAAGCCCTTCAGAAACAGGATGATGGGTTGTTATGGTCTGTTTGGTCTGGAAACTGGGATGTCGGTCCATTTCCACACACCTTCCATCAGACACAAACCACTTCCTTAGCATTGTTCAGTCAGATAGGGTTGTACCTGTCCCATATGTCCTTTCAGTGTGCCTTGCTAGAATTAACAAAAGGTGATACTGGCAATAGCAATGTGAGGTTTTTTTTTTCTTCTTATTTTCTTTGAAGGATGGACATAATCAGAAATATATACAGGAGTGGCCATCGGTCATCACTGCAGCCTGGGCCGTTTCTCCGGAGGTGGTTTGCTGCTAGGGGGAGCTGGAGCAGAGGTCTTGGTGGCTGGCTCTCTCTCTCTCTTCCTGTTTCACCAGCTCTACAGGGGGTTCAGTCTCCTTCTTCACCTCCACTACAACACAATCCATACAGTAGATTAGACAGGCAACCCGAAAACAGGACACAAGGAGACAAAAACAAGACTCCGAAATGTCCAGATTCGGGAAACATGACCGAACCTTTTCCAACAGTAATGTTCATCAACATTTTAGTTGTTGATAAATGTCTAAATCCCATCGTAAAAGAATAGCAAATGGTTCTGCAATGTTAGCTGTACACTCTTACCTGGGATGGGCTTCTCACCAGGTTTAGGCTAAAATTGTTGCAAAATAAATAAAAAGAATTACACACAGAATATAGATGAGCAAATGTGAAGCTCAATAATAAAATGTTACAATTGAATGAATCGGTGTAATGTATATTGGCTGAGGTATTAGCAACACGATCCATAATTCTGACTTTCTGATTGGTGGCGTGTCGTACCTGATAAAACGTTGGAGGAAACTTGGACCTCAAATCGAGTAGAAGTGTGTCAACACGTTGCCTCTGGAACAGGGAACTGGGCTCCTCTTTCTTCTTCGACTTCGGCTCGGCTTTGGCATCTACAGACATCGAGTTTAAAAAAAATCACATGTTATTGGTCGCATACACGTTTTTAGCAGATGTTATTGCGGTTGTAGTGAAATGCTTGTGTTCCTAGCTCCAACAGTGTAGTAATATCTAACAATACACAACCATACACACAAATCTAAAAGTAAAAGAATGAAATTAAGAAATATATAAATATTAGAACGAACAATGTCGGAGTCCGGAGTATATATACATGTGACGGGTGTATAGAGTATAAATATATAAATATATACGGGTGTATAGAGTATAAATATATACGGGTGTATAGACATTATGTGGATCGAATATTTAGTATACATATGATAGAATAGTAAATATACAGCTATAGTTTATTATTTATTATTATTTATTAGGATGGAATTGACTAGACTAGGAAAGTTGCTTAGGAGCTAGAATCAGAGCTGCCATGTCTTGTCAAACGCCATCTTGTTACAGACGGTGAATACCATTGATGGGGAGAATGGTTGAAATACATTAGATACAGTACATGTGTTATAAAGGTCACGGGAAAGCTACGATTTACTTCCTTCCTGCCTTAGGCCATGATTAGTGAAACATGCTTTTGATAGGCATCACACATTAAAAATAATGATTTATTGTTCGGAATGAAAACCAATGGACCAATAAACTCCCCTGCAAAACATCACCAAAAAACTGTAATACAACCACAACAAAGGGTTAGAGTTCACCAAATTCACATTCCACATTTTCCCCATTTAAAAGAATTAGAGTTTCAGGGTACTCTCTGAATAGACTAGAATTGACACCAACACTGGCTAACATACCTCTCTTCAGTGTACTCTCTAAATAGACTAGAATTGACACCAACACTGGCTAACATACCTCTCTTCAGTGTACTCTCTGAATAGACTTGAATTGACACCAACACTGGCTAACATACCTCTCTTCAATGTACTCTCTGAAAAGACTAGAATTGACACCAACACTGGCTAACATACCTCTCTTCAGTGTACTCTCTGAATAGACTAGAATTGACACCAACACTGGCTAACATACCTCTCTTCAGTGTACTCTCTAAATAGACTAGAATTGACACCAACACTGGCTAACATACCTCTCTTCAGTGTACTCTCTGAATAGACTAGAATTGACACCAACACTGGCTAACATACCTCTCTTCAGTGTACTCTCTGAATAGACTAGAATTGACACCAACACTGGCTAACATACCTCTCTTCAGTGTACTCTCTGAATAGACTAGAATTGACACCAACACTGGCTAACATACCTCTCTTCAGTGTACTCTCTGAATAGACTTGAATTGACACCAACACTGGCTAACATACCTCTCTTCAGTGTACTCTCTGAATAGACTTGAATTGACACCAACACTGGCTAACATACCTCTCTTCAATGTACTCTCTGAATAGACTTGAATTGACACCAACACTGGCTAACATACCTCTCTTCAGTGTACTCTCTGAATAGACTAGAATTGACACCAACACTGGCTAACATACCTCTCTTCAGTGTACTCTCTGAATAGACTAGAATTGACACCAACACTGGCTAACATACCTCTCTCCTCCTGGTCTTTGAAGTGCCACCAGTATCCTTTAGATGGGTGATAGCGACAGTACGACATGGCCTCATCGAAGGCAGACTGGACACCGTGGACAGCAGACAGCTGTGGGGAGAATAACAGCAGTCAATACACAGGACGACAGAACTCCAGCAACTCATATGTCAACCAGGGTTGAGATCAATTCCAATTCAGGTCAATGCAGGAAGAATACTGCAATTCAAAATTCTCTTCCGAATGCTTTTTAAATTTGATTTACTTTCTGAATTGACTGGAATTTAAATGGAATTGACCACGACATAAACCAAGATAATTCCGCTCTTTTCTAAAAAAAAACAAAGTAATAACGTAGTACTAACAACATAGTCATAACACTAACGCATAGTAATGACAATGCCGGGGGGTTATCTCTCTCTTACCACTCTCGATCCAATAACTGTTCCTAGATCAGGAGCCTGGTACACCACACCAGCTATAATGTAGTAGTCAGACAAAGGGACGACTGGGGAAATAAACACACAATATAGAGTACAGGATATAGAATTAGACACTGGAATTAAAGGACATGGGAAGATGAGCTCACAATATAGAGTACAGGATATAGAATTAGACACTGGAATTAAAGGACATGGGAAGATGAGACTCACAATATAGAGTACAGGATATAGAATTAGACACTGGAATTAAAGGACATGGGAAGATGAGCTCACAATATACAGTTGAAGTCGGAAGTTTACATACACCTTAGCCAAATACACTTAAACTCAGTTTTTCACAATTCCTGACATTTAATCCTAGTAAAGATTCCCTGTCTTAGGTCAGTTAGGATAACCACTTTATTTTAAGAATGTGAAATGTCAGAATAATAGTAGAGAGAATGATTTATTTCAGAATTTCTTTCTTTCATCACATTCCCAGTGGGTCAGAAGTTTACATACACTCAATTAGTATTTGTAGCATTGCCTTTAAATTGCTTAACTTGTGTCAAATGTTTCAGGTAGCCTTCCACAAGCTCCCCACAATAGGTTGGGTAAATTTTGTGATGGCCACTCCAATACCTTGACTTTGTTGTCCTTAAGCCATTTTGCCACAACTTTGGAAATATGCTTGGGGTCATTGTCCATTTGGAAGACACATTTTCAACCAAGCTTTAACTTCCTGACTGATGTCTTGAGATGTTGCTTCAATATATCCACATAATTTTCCCTCCTCATGAAGCCATATATTTTGTGAAGTACACCAATCCCTCCTGCAGCAAAGCACCCCCACAACATGATGCTGCCACCCCGTGCTTCACGGTTGGGATGGTGTTCTTCGGCTTGCAAGCCTCCCCTTTTTTTCCTCCAAACATAACGATGGTCATTATGGCCAAACAGTTCTATTTTTTTTTTCAGACCAGAGAAAATTTCTCCAAAAAGTACGATCTTTGTCCCCATGTGCAGTTGCAAAGAATAGTCTGGCTTTTTTATTGGGGTTTTGGAGCAGACTTCTTCCTTGCTGAGCGGCCTTTCAGGTTATGTTGATATAGGACTTATTTTACTGTGGATATAGATACTTTTGTACCCGTTTCCTCCAGTTTCTTCACAAGGGGCGGCATGTAGCCTAGTGTTTAGAGCGTTGGACTAGTAACCGAAAGGTTGCAAGATCAATCCCGAGTTGACAATGTAAAAATCTGTCGTTCTGCCCCTGAACAAGGCAGTTAACCCACTGTTCCTAGACCAGCTAAACCACTGTTCCTAGACCAGCTAAACCACTGTTCCTAGACCCACTTTCCTAGACCAGCTAAACCACTGTTCCTAGACCAGTTAACCCACTGTTCCTAGACCAGTTAACCCAAACCACTGTTCCTAGACCAGTTAACCCATTGTTCCTAGACCAGTTAACCCACTGTTCCTAGACCAGTTAACCCACTGTTCCTAGACCAGTTAACCCACTGTTCCTAGACCAGTTAACCCACCGTTCCTAGGACGTCGTTGAAAATAAGAATTTATTCTTAACTGACCTGACTAGATAAATAAAGGTTTAAAAAAAAGAAGAAAAAAAAGTCATTTTCTGTTGTTCTGGGATTGATTTTCACTTTTCGCACCAAAGTACGTTTATCTCCAGGAGACAGAATGCGTCTCCTTCCTGAGCGGTATGACGACTGCGTGGTCCCATGGTGTTTATACTTGCATACTATTGTTTGTACAGATGAAAGTGGTACCTTCAGGCGTTTAGAAATTGCTCCCGAGGATGAACCAGACTTGGGGAGGTCTACAATTATAGGTCTTGGCTGATTTCTTTTGATTTTCCCATGATGTCAAGCAAAGAGGCACTGAGTTTGAAGGTAGGTCTTGAAATACACCCACAGGTACACCTCCAATTGACTCAAATTATGTCAATTAGCCTATCAGAAGCTTCTAAAGCCATGACATCATTTTCTGGAATTTTTCAAGCTGTTTAAAGGCACAGTCAACTTAGTGTATGTAAAATGCTGACCCACTGGAATTGTGATACAGTGAAATATAAGTTAAATAATCTGTCTGTAAACAATTGTTGGAAAAATGACTTGTGTCAAGCACAAAGTAGATGTCCTAACAGACTTGCCAAAACTAACAAGACATTTGTGGAGTGGTTGAAAAACGAGTTTTAATGACTCCAACCTAAGTGTATGTAAACTTCTTACTTCAACTGTAGAGTACAGGATGTAGAATTATAGCCTGGAATAAAGGATGTGGGAACATGACATAAACTTTCCAAGAGGTATTGATAAAGATGTTTTCTGTGGTGTGTGTCGGAAGTCTGTGTGTCGGAAGTCTGGTCTGTGGTCTGTGTGTGTCGGAGGTCTGGTGGTGTGTGTGGTCAGGTCTGTGGTGTGTGGTGTGTCAGAAGTCTGTGGTGTGTGTGTGTCAGAAGTCTGTGGTGTGGTGTGTCAGAAGTCTGTGGTGTGTGTGGTGTGTCAGAAGTCTGTGGTGTGTGTGTGTGTCAGAAGTCTGTGGTGTGTGTGTGTGTGTGTGTGGTGTGTGTGTGTGTGTGTGTGTGTGTGGTGTGTGTGTGTGTGTGTGTGTGTGTGTGTGTGTGTGTGTGTGTGTGTGTGTGTGTGTCAGAAGTCTGTGGTGTGTGTGTCGGAAGTCTGTGGTGTGTGTGTCAAGTCTGTGGTGTGTGTGTCGGAAGTCTGTGGTGTGTGTGTGTGTCGGAAGTCTGTGGTGTCGAAGTCTGTGGTGTGTGTGTGTGTCAGAAGTCTGTGGTGTGTGTGTCAGAAGTCTGTGGTGTGTGTGTCAGAAGTCTGTGGTGTCAGAAGTCTGTGGTGTGTGTGTGTGTCAGAAGTCTGTGGTGTGTGTGTCAGAAGTCTGTGGTGTTCTCTGTGGATCACCCTGAGTAGGAGACTGTCTCTGCTGTTTCCTGATGATGTAGAGGATGGGCTCCTGGGCATGAAGGAGAATGTACTCCACTCCAACCATCTGACTGAAATAGACACATAAATGTAAGTCAGTTAGGCTAGTAACTATATTATTACACTCACAGAAAATGATCCATGGGATGGACGGACAGTTTTGCTGACACAGATAACACCTAGTCCTGGACCAAAAAAGCATTGTCAATGGACACTGTCAATGTGACTAGTCGGCTTAATCTGTGTCTGGGGCAGTGTTAGTGTAATAAATGTAACGAGTAATATGTTGGCCTAATAAATCACTATTTGAAAGTAACAATCCCTGGTAGCCTACTGATTAGAGCGCTGGGCCAGTAACCGGAAAGTTGCTGGATCGACACCCCGAGCTGACAAAAATCTGTTGTTCTGCCCATGAGCAGGGCAGTTAACCCACTGTTCCCCTGAACAAGGCAGTTAACCCCACTGTTCCCCTGAACAAGGCAGTTAACCCCACTGTTCCCCTTAACCCCACTGTTCCCCCTGAACAAGGCAGTTAACCCCACTGTTCCCCTGAACAAGGCAGTTAACCCACTGTTCCCCTGAACAAGGCAGTTAACCCACTGTTCCCCTGAACAAGGCAGTTAACCCACTGTTCCCCTGAACAAGGCAGTTAACCCCACTGTTCCCCTGAACAAGGCAGTTAACCCCACTGTTCCCCCCGAACAAGGCAGTTAACCCACTGTTCCCCTGAACAAGGCAGTTAACCCACTGTTCCCCTGAACAAGGCAGTTAACCCCACTGTTCCCAATGGCGCAGAAGACGTGGAGGTTGATTAAACCAGCCCCCCCCCCACCTCTCTGATTCAGAGGGGTTGGGTTAAATGTTTAAGACACATTCCAGTTGAATACATTCAGTTGGACAACTGACTAGGTACCCCCTTCCCTTTTACACTGGAAACCGGCTAATAGCCAGTGTGTCAGCCATATTCAAAGCCAACATCAAACGAAACCCTTACTTGAGATGTTCCAGAGTGAGCCGCTGCATCTTCACCACCTCGTTGTTACAGGTGCGGTCGTAGAACGGATTACTCCTCTCGGAGAAATAGTCCAGCACATTGCCAGGGTTGAGGATGGGCACCCAGCCACTATCAACCCACGATATCCCCAGGAGGTTGTTGTCTAGAAGGAGCAGCAGGTAACGAATGAAGTTACACGTTTTATTACAAGAATAAGGGTAAACGTGTTGGTATAACGTGCACATTTGTTTTGATGAAAACAGGCTGATTAGTTTGGTAAACAGATCGTAAACTGTCTTGCTAAGCTAACGCGCCAGCGAAACTAGCTAGCTTTGTGCCGTCAAGCAAATGATTTTCCTGAAAGCTATTCATTATAATTCTCAGAAATCGTAAGAGGATACATTAGCGTACATGACTATTTTTCGATTTTCAATCGGACACACAATACATTACTTTTCAATTAATGAAAGAAACACTTCGCTACCTCTCAAATCCACCGACGCCATCTTGTGCTGTAAACAAATGTCGCACAGAAAGCGTCTGTCGCTGGTAGATGACGTAATCAGCAGCGTGACGCCAGGTCACGTCTAATGCCGCATTCAAAAGAACTGGGAACTCGGGAAAAAAACGAGCTCCGACAGGGGAAAATGTTTTTGAACTGAAATCCCAACTCGGGAACTCGGGCCTCTTGAACTCCGACCTGAAGATCTCTGATGTCATGATGTGACCTCGTATTCTTCCGAGTTCCCAGTTGTTTTTAACGTGGCATAAATACAGCTTTTTGTCGAATTGACATCAAAAGTTGCTTTAATTTTATCTAACCGTAACGCTTTCCCTAACCTTAACCTAATTCTCCCAATCTGCTATGTTAATTATCCTAACATGCTGCGTAAATTCTCCTAAACCTGCTAAGAAAAATACAGTTTCTAGACAAAACCATGAGGCCCCGTCAGAATATGCGAGGACGTAGGGAGTGTTAACTAAGATTGTATGTATGGTTGGATAGGTCAATGCAAGGTTATCTTTACACTTCTTTGCAATTATTTACAATTCAGTAGTCTAAATGTTTTCAAGATATATTAGCCACGTGAGAGACTGACAGACACACAGAGAGAGTTAATGATTTCAGCAGTCAGTCTATTTTTTATCAAAGATTAACCACTAGCCTTCTTTTTACTACCAGTTTGTGGGGAAACTCACCAGCCAAAGCCAACATGCCCCCCCCCCCCAACCAGATGGTGAGCTGATAGCTGACATAGACAGAAGCAACATGCTCAATTAGTTAGGCCACTGGGAAAAAAGATCAAATAGACTTATGATGAAGGATTTATTGGAATAATATAATTAAACGAGCAAGATAGAACTTAATGACAGGGATTGGGGATTAATTGCCAGGCCAACAACCTACGATAATGTCCTTGTTATTAACTTGATTGATATGCTGCTATCTGAGTAAGATTATGGGATATTGGGAAAGCCCTGGGATGGTAGAGTGTAACAGGCCTAGCCTATAATGAAGATGTTGTCCCAAATGGCACCTTATTCCTTACATAGTGCACTGCATTTGACCAGAGCCTATTGGGCCCTGGTCAAAAGTAGTGCACTAAATAGGGAATAGGGTGCCATTGGGAAGCACACATGGGCTGCGTCAGTGTCAGAGCTGGGATACCCTGGGCTGGTTGTATGTACCTCAGTGGGGTGCAAGACAGACAGTAGGGGTCAGTGTCTGAGTGACACTTGCTTCAACTTTACCTCGGTTGGAACGTCTAGACACACCCAAACAACTGCACTTCAGTGGTCAGTGTGTATTTGGGATAGTTATTTGCAGTCTGGGTGTGGTGCTGATGTTGAATAGTAGGCCTGTAGACTAAATAACTGTCTGTGTGACGTTGAATAGTAGGCCTGTGAAAATAACTGTCTGGGTGCTGATGTTGAATAGTAGGCCTGTAGACTAAATAACTGTCTGGATGTTGAATGGTAGGCCTATTAAATAACTGTCTGGGTGCTGACGTTGAATAGTAGGCCTGTAGACTTAATAACTGTCTGGATGTGGTGCTTGGTTCCAGGCCCTCTTCTCTTCTCTCTATACACTAAGCCACTCAGCTCCGTCATATCCTCACATGGTCTCTCCTGTCTTTGCTATGAGGTTGACACTCAACTACTTTTCTCCTTCCCCCTTCTGACAACCAGGTGGGTGACACCCATCTCTGCTTGCCTGGCAGATATCCCAGCTTGGATGTCGAACCACCACCGCAAGCTCAACCTCGACAAGACAGAGCTGCTCTCCCTCCCGGGGAAGGCCTGCCTGCTCAAAGTCCTCATGTCACCCCGCTCCTCTACACACTCCACCGGCGTTCTGTCGAATCTCACATCCACTACAAGACCATGGTGCTTTTACCTAATGAACAGCAAGAGGAACTGCCCCTCCTCACCGAAAGCACCTGAAACCCTACCTCTTCAAAGAGCATCTTAAATAATCCACCTCCTCACCCCCCCCCCCCCCACACACAAAAAAACAATTGCACTTAAATACCCCTCCCCCCATTCTAGCTCTGACTTTGTTGATAACTACTTCATTGAGTAAAAGTGTACTTGTTATGTCTTTGATATGTGGTTGTCCCACCTAGCTATTTTAAAATGAATGCACTAACTGTAAATCCCTCTGGTTAATATTGTCTGATAAATGTGTACATCGTCAATGTAAAATGAGGTAGGCTACAGAGAGGGGTATGCAGACATAGTCTCTCAGGCTGTAACCTACAGGCGGGAAGAGTTCAGACCATCTCTCAGGCCCTTTATCGCTCAGGCCCCTCTAGCAGTATAGATATGGGCCTGAGAGATAATGTCTGTTGCAGAGGTTCCCAATTACATTCAACCCTGGGACGATTTTTCCTTGGGCAGATGGTATCAGGGGGACCGGTACAGAGTTATAAATAATGTGTACATTGCAAATTGACTGCAATAATCCCAAACAGATAAAGTATTTGACAAAAAACAGAATAATTTCAAACCTTTCTTACAGTGAGATACGATCACATATGCCTATCTATTTATCTATTTATCTATTTATCTATTTATCTATCTATCTATTTATCTATTTATCTATCTATCTATTTATCTATTTATCTATCTATATCTATTTATCTATTTATCTATCTATCTATTTATCTATTTATCTATTTATTTATCTATCTATCTATTTATCTATTTATCTATCTATCTATTTATCTATTTATCTATTTATCTATCTATCTATTCATCTATTTATCTATTTATCTATCTATCTATCTATTTATCTATTTATCTATCTATCTATTTATCTATTTATCTATTTATCTATCTATCTATTTATCTATTTATCTATTTATCTATTTATTCATGGGAATAGGTCTACTTGGGAACAGATTTCCTCAAATAAAATCACCTTGATTTCCTGGTGATTTTACAGTATTTTATGTCCAACAACGAAATGTATAGATTTATGTATTGATTTTTGCTCAGAAAATAAAACCCTCGGGCCGCCTGCTGGGAGAACCATGCTCTATTCAGGCATTAGGCTGTCGAAAAAACTCATG
>NW_027002617.1:0-25000 GCF_036934945.1 Oncorhynchus masou masou | reverse complement strand
TGTCAGCAATTCCAATTTTGATCGAAATCACACGTTTCCCAGTTCAACAGAAAATAATAAAGAACGGAAGCTTTTTCTGTCTTTGTCTTTGTCTTTCCAGACACCAATGTTCTCCGTTACATCCAGCTGACTGAGATGAAGATCCGTCGTTCTGCCCAGAGGGAGAAGAAAGAGACCACATAAACAACCAACTAAATCACTTTCTGTTTTAATAACTAACTCACTTCTCACTTCACGTAAAATGTGTGCTTTCTTCATGTGCCACCCAGATCTAGTACACCACGAGTCTTGGGCCGGGATTCAATCCGAAACCGCGCTTGACATTTTTGGGTAATTTCCAATTGAGCCGACATCTGCAGTGCTCACCTTGAATGCAATATCTGTACATGTGGTAACATTACCTTTTAAAAGCTGCATTTGTACAAGCGTGCTTGGATTGAATCCCGACCTTGGTGTTTTAAAGGATATTTACAGATATGCTTTAGCCTTGCACAGCCACTTTTATCCATCTTCTTATTCTTCCTGACAATTATGTGATTCATACCAATGGGCCTATTTTACTACTACACACAGAACGACTGTATGTCGTATAGAGATACAGTTCATACAACTGAAATGGTGCAGCTGCCGTTCGGTGATGGTCAACATCTCTATGGCTAAGTTGGTCAACACGGAGTCAGATGGATAATGCGCACCACTGCCAGTCCAAAACATTGCACAAAGTGTAAATAAGGCCAACAACACTTCTGATGGTGACAGAGTAACAGAAAACACTGTGAATGAAGCATTTGGCTGTAAGTGACTGTACTGTGACTGGATAAGTTAGGCTAGCACCTGCCCTCCCTCCTGCACACAATATGTGTTTCTAACACCTAGGGCCCCGTTTATACCTGGTTCTACCATGTGTTCTACCCCGTTTATACCCGGTTCTACCATGTGTCCAGATCTTGTCCACATTCCGATGCTGTCCACATTTTTAGGCAAGTGTAGACAATTAAAATACCATTGTTATTGTGATTAGATCTTCTCCGGAGGTAGTCCGGATCGTGTCTACACTTGACACTTACATGCGACTTCTGCGATCAGAATACGAAGCTCGGATTTAAAAAGACGGGTCTGGACGCACAAAAGTGGCTTTGTGGTCTGATTGTGTTCAGATCAGACTGCCCACTTCAGGGGATTTCTCCTCAGACGTAATCAGGCTGCAGTGGGATACGTCATCAGCAGTCCTCCCACAAGTCTCCAGAAAACATGTGTTTTGGGACCGAGAGGTTTTCCTTTTCATTATAACTTCAGAGGAAATTAGTTTTTAGCGTGTGAGGAACATGTTTGCTGTCTTCATAAATGCTAGCCAGCTAGCTAATATTTGTCGATTTTTTTTTTTTGGGGGGGTGGGGGCTAGAGTCATACGAACCCTTTTGCAATCCCTTTTAGCGTTGCTTGTGAGATTCCTGGCGAGCTACAGAGGTTAGCGGGCTAGTTAGCTACAGTAGTTTTTATTTTTTTATTTGACCTTTATTTAACTAGGAAACCTTTATTTAACTAGTCAGTTAGGAACAAATTCTTATTTTCAACGATGGCCTAGGAACAGTGGGTTAACTGCCTTGTTCAGGGGCAGAATGACAGATTTGTACCTTGTCAGCTCGGGGGTTTGAACTTGCAACCTTCCGGTAACTAGTCCAAAACTCTAACCACTAGGCTACAGTCAGTTAAGAACAAATTCTTTTTTTCAATGACGGCCTAGGAACAGTGGGTTAACTGCCTTGTTCAGGGGCAGAATGGCAGATTTGTACCTTGTCAGCTCGGGGGTTTGAACTTGCAACCTTCCGGTTACTCGTCCAACGCTCTAACCAGTTAGCTACTGACATCAGTTGGTGTGTTGTTATCATATTTTGCCTATTCCACCGTTTGGAGAATGTGAATATGGTGCAGGAAAAGAGAATCTGGACATACTATAGACACGGTAGACACATTTAAATGTAGAGGTGTAGACGCATTACGCTTTCGGAATTCCGTGATCAGAACTCTGTGATCAGAACTCTGTGATCAGAACTCTGTGATTAGAACTCAGTGATCAGAATAATAAAGCTGCATGAACTGTCAAGTCTAGACGTGGCCTCAGACTGGCATTGTGTCCGGATATCTTACAAATGTTGACGGACCTGGATGAAAAAAAAAAATTAAGTTTGTTTTTTAATTTTGACCTCTTTTTCTCCGACAATTGGTAGTTACAGTCTTTTCCCATCGCTGTTACTCCTGTACGGACTCGGGAGAGGCGAAGGTCGAGCAGTGCGTCCTCTGAAACACAACCCTGCCAAGCCACACTGTTACTCCTATACGGACTCGGGAGAGGCGAAGGTCGGAGCAGTCGTCCTCCGAAACACAACCCTGCCAAGCCACACTTTACTCCTGTACGGACTCGGGAGAGGCGAAGGTCGAGAGCAGTGCGTCCTCCGAAACACAACCCAAGCCACACTGTTACTCCTGTACGGACTCGGGAGAGGCGAAGGTCGGAGCATGCGTCCTCCGAAACACAACGAGCCAAGCCACACTTTACTCCTGTACGGACTCGGGAGAGGCGAAGGTCGAGAGCAGTCGTCACAACCCCCAAGCCACACTTTACTCCTGTACGGACTCGGGAGAGGCAAAGGTCGAGAGCAGTGCGTCCTCCGAAACACAACCCTGCCAAGCCACACTGTTTCTTGACACACTGCCCACTTAACCCGGAAGCCAGCCGCACCAATGTGTCAGAGGAAACACCGTACACCTGGCGACCATGTCAGTGTGCACTGCGCCCGGCCAGCCACAGGACTCGCTAGTGCGCGATGGGACAAGGACATCCCGGACGACGCTGGGCCAATTGTGCACCAACCCGGGTCTGTAGTGACACCTTAGACCACTGTGCCACTCGGGAACCCTGAGGTATAAACGAGGAATCACTTTTTCCCAACCTCCCACTGTTAGAAACCGAGCTAACACTTGTTTTAGTTTTTATATTTCTAGATTATTTAGATTTTAAAATCTTTGGCAAGTCACGTTAATAGATGTGTATTACCGTTACCTATAATAGATATATTTTAAAATCTTTGGCAAGTCACGTTAATACATGGGTATTACATTTACCTATAATAGATATATAAAGACTATATTTATAGATTGAACCGTCTTTACGTTGTAAGGGCACATATTTGCTCATTGTCATGACACTTTAAAAAAAAGCATGTCACAAAATATGAAAAAAGGCTTACTTTATAAAAGACAATGCTTTCTGTATTTGTTTTATTGAATAATAGCAAAGCTAATTGTGTTTTGTTGTTGTTGTAAATGCAAGCAGGGAAATTCATTCTACAAGAGTATCTTTAAGAAAACACCAACTGTTACTTTATGAAGGACTTATATTCTCGATTACAGTCATTGTTTTTGTATTTCACATGCTTTAGTACCACCAATTAGGCTCTAAAACTATTAAAAGCACATGCCAGCCAATCACATTTCGGAATAACTCAATTAATACCATGGCTCTCTCTAAAGAGAGGTTGCAAAAATACATTTTAAATAAATACATTTAAAAAACATAGAATTCTCAAATGACTTCAATCGTTCAACAGAACACATTCAAATAGAAACATGGTCTGTTATGGTAATATCTCTTACTGAGTCTATTAACTGAACGAGAGGAGAAGAGAAGAGCATAGCTGAGGGAGAGGATGACTCCACACATACCTTGTCCTCTTGGTAGTTGGCATGGTGAGACAGATTATAATGAGCCTGCCTGGTCATTGAACTGCCTGGTCATTGAACTGCATGGTTATTGAACTGCCTGGTCATTGAACTGCCTGGTCATTGAACTGCCTGGTCATTGAACTGCATGGTTATTGAACTGCCTGGTCATTGAACTGCCTGGTCATTGAACTGCCTGGTCATTGAACTGCATGGTCTTTGAACTGCCTGGTCATTGAACTGCCTGGTCATTGAACTGCCTGGTTATTGAACTGCCTGGTCATTGAACTGCATGGTTATTGAACTGCCTGGTCATTGAACTGCCTGGTCATTGAACTGCATGGTTATTGAACTGCCTGGTCATTGAACTGCCTGGTCATTGAACTGCCTGGTTATTGAACTGCCTGGTCATTGAACTGCATGGTTATTGAACTGCCTGGTTATTGAACTGCCTGTTTTAGCAGTGTCTGAAATGGTGCCATATGCCAAAAGTGCACTACTTTTGACCAGGACCCATAGGGAATAGGGTGCTAAGTAGTGCACTAGATAGGCAATAGGGTGCCATTTGGGATGCACATGGTGGCACACTGCAACAGGGCTAGGTAGGATGTCACCAAATGGATCAGAACCAGTCTATCTGAGGTCACTAGAACCAGTCTATCTGAGGTCACTAGAACCAGTCTATCTGAAGTCACTAGAACCAGTCTGTCTGAAGTCACTAGAACCGGTCTGTCTGAAGTCACTAGAACCAGTCTGAGGTCACTAGAACCAGTCTATCTGAGGTCACTAGAACCAGTCTGTCTGAAGTCACTAGAACCGGTCTGTCTGAAGTCACTAGAACCGGTCTGTCTGAAGTCACTAGAACCAATCTGAGGTCACTAGAACCAGTCTATCTGAGGTCACTAGAACCAGTCTATCTGAGGTCACTAGAACCAGTCTATCTGAAGTCACTAGAACCAGTCTATCTGAAGTCACTAGAACCAGTCTGTCTGAAGTCACTAGAACCAGTCTATCTGAAGTCACTAGAACCAGTCTATCTGAGGTCACTAGAACCAGTCTATCTGAAGTCACTAGAACCAGTCTATCTGAAGTCACTAGAACCAGTCTATCTGAAGTCACTAGAACCAGTCTATCTGAGGTCACTAGAACCAGTCTATCTGAGGTCACTAGAACCAGTCTATCTGAAGTCACTAGAACCAGTCTGTCTGAAGTCACTAGAACCAGTCTATCTGAGGTCACTAGATGGAACAGAACCAGTCTATCTGAGGTCACTAGAACCAGTCTGTCTGAAGTCACTTGAACCAGTCTGTCTGAAGTCACTAGAACCGGTCTATCTGAAGTCACTAGAACCAGTCTATCTGAGGTCACTAGACGGAACAGAACCAGTCTATCTGAGGTCACTTGAACCAGTCTGTCTGAAGTCACTAGAACCGGTCTATCTGAAGTCACTAGAACCAGTCTGTCTGAAGTCACTAGAACCAGTCTATCTGAGGTCACTAGATGGAACAGAACCAGTCTATCTGAAGTCACTTGAACCAGTCTGTCTGAAGTCACTAGAACCAGTCTATCTGAAGTCACTAGAACCAGTCTGTCTGAAGTCACTAGAACCAGTCTATCTGAAGTCACTAGAACCAGTCTATCTGAGGTCACTAGAACCAGTCTATCTGAAGTCACTAGAACCAGTCTGTCTGAAGTCACTAGAACCAGTCTATCTGAGGTCACTAGATGGAACAGAACCAGTCTATCTGATGTCACTAGAACCAGTCTGTCTGAAGTCACTTGAACCAGTCTGTCTGAAGTCACTAGAACCGGTCTATCTGAAGTCACTAGAACCAGTCTATCTGAGGTCACTAGACGGAACAGAACCAGTCTATCTGAGGTCACTTGAACCAGTCTGTCTGAAGTCACTAGAACCGGTCTATCTGAAGTCACTAGAACCAGTCTATCTGAGGTCACTAGACGGAACAGAACCAGTCTATCTGAGGTCACTTGAACCAGTCTGTCTGAAGTCACTAGAACCGGTCTATCTGAAGTCACTAGAACCAGTCTATCTGAGGTCACTAGATGGAACAGAACCAGTCTGTCTGAAGTCACTTGAACCAGTGTCTGAAGTCACTAGAACCAGTCTATCTGAAGTCACTTGAACCAGTCTGTCTGAAGTCACTAGAACCAGTCTATCTGAAGTCACTAGAACCAGTCTGTCTGAAGTCACTAGAACCAGTCTATCTGTAGTCACTAGAACCAGTCTGTCTGAAGTCACTAGAACCGGTCTGTCTGAAGTCACTAGAACCGGTCTGTCTGAAGTCACTAGAACCAGTCTGTCTGAAGTCACTAGAACCAGTCTGTCTGAAGTCACCAGAACCAGTATATCTGAAGTCACTAGAACCAGTCTATCTGAGGTCACTAGAACCAGTCTATGGTTCTCCGGTGGATAGTCAGTCTAGGGTTTTCCAGTGGATAGTCAGTCTAGGGTTCTCCAGTGGATAGTCAGTCTAGGGTTCTCCAGTGGATAGTCAGTCTAGGGTTCTCCAGTGGATAGTCAGTCTAGGGTTCTCCAGTGGATAGTCAGTCTAGGGTTCTCCAGTGGATAGTCAGTCTAGGGTTCTCCAGTGGATAGTCAGTCTAGGGTTCTCCAGTGGATAGTCAATCTAGGGTTCTCCAGTGGATAGTCAGCCTAGGGTTCTCCAAGCAGTGGATAGTCAGTCTAGGGTTCTCCAGTAGATAGTCAGTCTAGGGTTGTCCAGTGGATAGTCAGTCTAGGGTTCTGCAGTGGATAGTCAGCCTAGGGTTCTCCAGTGGATAGTCAGTCTAGGGTTCTGCAGTGGATAGTCAGCCTAGGGTTCTCCAGTGGATAGTCAGTCTAGGGTTGTCCAGTGGATAGTCAGTCTAGGGTTCTGCAGTGGATAGTCAGCCTAGGGTTCTCCAGTGGATAGTCAGTCTAGGGTTCTCCAGTGGATAGTCAGCCTAGGGTTCTCAGGCAGTGGATAGTCAGTCTAGGGTTCTCCAGTGGATAGTCAGTCTAGGGTTCTCCAGTGGATAGTCAGTATAGGGTTGTCCAGTGGATAGTCAGTCTAGGGTTATCCAGTGGATAGTCAGCCTAGGTTCTCCAGGCAGTGGATAGTCAGTCTAGGGTTCTCAGTAGATAGTCAGTCTAGGGTTCTCCAGTGGATAGTCAGTCTAGGGTTCTCCAGTGGATAGTCACCCTAGGGTTCTCCAGTGGATAGTCAGCCTAGGGTTCTCCAGTAGATAGTCAGTCTAGGGTTATCCAGTGGATAGTCAGTCTAGGGTTATCCAGTGGATAGTCAGTCTAGGGTTCTCCAGGCAGTGGATAGTCAGTCTCGGTTCTCAGTGGATAGTCAGCCTAGGTTCTCCAGGCAGTGGATAGTCAGTCTAGGGTTCTCCAGTGGGTAGTCAGTCTAGGGTTATCCAGTGGATAGTCAGCCTAGGGTTGTCCAGTGGATAGTCAGCCTAGGGTTCTCCAGGCAGTGGATAGTCAGTCTAGGGGTTCTCTAGTAGATAGTCAGTCTAGGGTTTTCCAGTGGATAGTCAGTCTAGGGTTCTCCAGTGGATAGTCAGTCTAGGGTTCTCCAGTGGATAGTCAGTCTAGGGTTCTCCAGTGGATAGTCAGTCTAGGGTTCTCCCGTGGATAGTCAGTCTAGGGTTCTCCCGTGGATAGTCAGTCTAGGGTTCTCCCGTGGATAGTCAGTCTAGGGTTCTCCCGTGGATAGTCAGTCTAGGGTTCTCCAGTGGATAGTCAGTCTAGGGTTCTCCAGTGGATAGTCAGCCTAGGTTCTCCAGGCAGTGGATAGTCAGTCTAGGGTTCTCCAGTAGATAGTCAGTCTAGGGTTGTCCAGTGGATAGTCAGTCTAGGGTTCTGCAGTGGATAGTCAGCCTAGGGTTCTCCAGTGGATAGTCAGTCTAGGGTTCTGCAGTGGATAGTCAGCCTAGGGTTCTCCAGTGGATAGTCAGTCTAGGGTTGTCCAGTGGATAGTCAGTCTAGGGTTCTGCAGTGGATAGTCAGCCTAGGGTTCTCCAGTGGATAGTCAGTCTAGGGTTCTCCAGTGGATAGTCAGCCTAGGGTTCTCCAGGCAGTGGATAGTCAGTCTAGGGTTCTCCAGTGGATAGTCAGTCTAGGGTTCTCCAGTGGATAGTCAGTATAGGGTTGTCCAGTGGATAGTCAGTCTAGGGTTATCCAGTGGATAGTCAGCCTAGGGTTCTCCAGGCAGTGGATAGTCAGTCTAGGGTTCTCCAGTAGATAGTCAGTCTAGGTTTCTCCAGTGGATAGTCAGTCTAGGGTTCTCCAGTGGATAGTCACCCTAGGGTTCTCCAGTGGATAGTCAGCCTAGGGTTCTCCAGTAGATAGTCAGTCTAGGTTCTCCAGTGGATAGTCAGTCTAGGGTTATCCAGTGGATAGTCAGTCTAGGGTTATCCAGGCAGTGGATAGTCAGTCTAGGGTTCTCCAGTGGATAGTCAGCCTAGGGTTCTCCAGGCAGTGGATAGTCAGTCTAGGGTTCTCCAGTGGGTAGTCAGTCTAGGGTTATCCAGTGGATAGTCAGCCTAGGGTTGCCCAGTGGATAGTCAGTCTAGGGTTCTCCAGTGGATAGTCAGCCTAGGGTTCTCCAGGCAGTGGATAGTCAGTCTAGGTTCTCCAGTAGATAGTCAGTCTAGGGTTCTCCAGTAGATAGTCAGTCTAGGGTTCTCCAGTGGATAGTCAGCCTAGGGTTCTCCATTAGATAGTCAGTCTAGGGTTCTCCAGTGGATAGTCAGTCTAGGGTTCTCCAGTGGATAGTCAGCCTAGGGTTAACCAGTGGATAGTCAGTCTATGGTTCTCCAGTGGATAGTCAGTCTAGGGTTCTCCAGTGGATAGTCAGCCTAGGGTTCTCCAGTAGATAGTCAGTTGAGGGTTCTCCAGTGGATAGTCAGTCTATGGTTCTCCAGTGGATAGTCAGTCTATGGTTCTCCAGTGGATAGTCAGTCTAGGGTTCTCCAGTGGATAGTCAGTCTAGGGTTCTCCAGTAGATAGTCAGTCTAGGGTTCTCCAGTGGATAGTCAGTCTAGGGTTCTCCAGTGGATAGTCAGCCCTAGGGTTCTCCAGTGGATAGTCAGTCTAGGGTTCTCCAGTGGATAGTCAGTCTAGGGTTCTCCAGTGGATAGTCAGCCCTAGGGTTGTCCAGTAGATAGTCAGTCTAGGGTTCTCCAGTGGACAGTCAGTCTAGGGTTCTCCAGTGGATAGTCAGTCTAGGGTTCTCCAGTGGGTAGTCAGCCTAGGGTTCTCCAGTGGATAGTCAGTCTAGGGTTCTCCAGTAGATAGTCAGTATAGGGTTGTCCAGTGGATAGTCAGTCTAGGGTTATCCAGTGGATAGTCAGCCTAGGGTTCTCCAGGCAGTGGATAGTAGTCTAGGGTTCTCAGTAGATAGTCAGCCTAGGGTTCTCCAGTGGATAGTCAGCCTAGGGTTCTCCAGTGGATAGTCAGTCTAGGGTTCTCCAGTAGATAGTCAGTCTAGGGTTGTCCAGTGGATAGTCAGTCTAGGGTTCTCCAGTGGATAGTCAGCCTAGGGTTCTCCAGTAGATAGTCAGTCTATGGTTCTCCAGTGGATAGTCAGTCTAGAGTTCTCCAGTGGATAGTCAGTCTAGGGTTAACCAGTGGATAGTCAGCCTAGGGTTCTCCAGTAGATAGTCAGTCTAGGTTCTCCAGTGGATAGTCAGTTGAGGGTTCTCCAGTAGATAGTCAGTCTAGGGTTCTCCCGTGGATAGTCAGTCTAGGGTTCTCCAGTAGATAGTCAGTCTAGGGTTATCCAGTAGATAGCCAGTCTAGGGTTCTCCAGTAGGTAGTCAGTCTAGGGTTCTCCCGTGGATAGTCCAGTCTAGGGTTCTCCAGTAGATAGTCAGTCTAGGGTTGTCCAGTAGATAGTCAGTCTAGGGTTATCCTGTGGGTAGTCAGTCTAGGGTTCTCCCGTGGATAGTCAGTCTAGGGTTCTCCAGGCAGTGGATAGTCAGTCTAGGGTTCTCCAGTGGATAGTCAGCCTAGGGTTCTCCATTAGATAGTCAGTCTAGGGTTCTCCAGTAGATAGTCAGCCTAGGGTTCTCCAGTAGATAGTCAGCCTAGGGTTCTCCAGTGGATAGTCAGTCTAGGGTTCTCCAGTAGATAGTCAGTCTAGGGTTGTCCAGTGGATAGTCAGTCTAGGGTTCTCCAGTGGATAGTCAGCCTAGGGTTCTCCAGTAGATAGTCAGTCTAGGGTTCTCCAGTGGATAGTCAGTCTAGAGTTCTCCAGTGGATAGTCAGTCTAGGGTTAACCAGTGGATAGTCAGCCTAGGGTTCTCCAGTAGATAGTCAGTCTAGGGTTCTCCAGTGGATAGTCAGTTGAGGTTCTCCAGTAGATAGTCAGTCTAGGGTTCTCCCGTGGATAGTCAGTCTAGGGTTCTCCAGTAGATAGTCAGTCTAGGGTTGTCCAGTAGATAGTCAGTCTAGGGTTATCCTGTGGGTAGTCAGTCTAGGGTTCTCCCGTGGATAGTCAGTCTAGGGTTCTCCAGGCAGTGGATAGTCAGTCTAGGGTTCTCCAGTGGATAGTCAGCCTAGGGTTCTCCATTAGATAGTCAGTCTAGGGTTCTCCAGTGGATAGTCAGTCTAGGGTTCTCCAGTGGATAGTCAGCCCTAGGGTTAACCAGTGGATAGTCAGTCTATGGTTCTCCAGTGGATAGTCAGTCTAGGTTCTCCAGTGGATAGTCAGCTCTAGGGTTCTCCAGTAGATAGTCAGTTGAGGGTTCTCCAGTGGATAGTCAGTCTATGGTTCTCCAGTGGATAGTCAGTCTATGGTTCTCCAGTGGATAGTCAGTCTAGGGTTCTCCAGTGGATAGTCAGTCTAGGGTTCTCCAGTAGATAGTCAGTCTAGGGTTCTCCAGTGGATAGTCAGTCTAGGGTTCTCCAGTGGATAGTCAGCCTAGGGTTCTCCAGTGGATAGTCAGTCTAGGTTCTCCAGTGGATAGTCAGTCTAGGTTCTCCAGTATATAGTCAGTCTAGGGGTTCTCCAGTGGATAGTCAGTCTAGGGTTCTCCAGTGGATAGTCAGTCTAGGGTCCTCCAGTGGATAGTCAGTCTAGGGTTCTCCAGTGGGTAGTCAGTCTAGGGTTCTCCAGTGGATATTCAGTCTAGGGTTCTCCAGTGGATAGTCAGCCTAGGTTCTCCAGTGGATAGTCAGTCTAGGTTCTCCAGTGGGTTGTCAGTCTAGGGTTCTCCAGTAGATAGTCAGTCTAGGTTCTCCAGTAGATAGTCAGTCTAGGGTTCTCCAGTGGATAGTCAGTCTAGGGTTCTCCAGTAGATAGTCAGTCTAGGGTTCTGCAGTGAATAGTCAGTCTCAACTCAATAGCATAATATTCCCATTTCAAAAACAGATTTCCCATGTCATTATGGACTATGGTATTAGTTTCAGGATACAGTACAGTAGCATGATATACTACAGTACCCATAATGCTCTGTAAATACAGCCTACACCTTGTAGATGTGTAAAGGATATAATACACCTCATAGATCAGAGCTCTCCAACCCTGTTCCTGGAGAGATAACTACTGTAGGTTTACATCTATCTAGTCCAGGACTCTCCAACCCTGTTCCTGGAGAGATACCTACTGTAGGTTTACATCTATCTAGTCCAGGACTCTCCAACCCTGTTCCTGGAGAGATACCCTACTATAGGTTTACATCTATCTAGTCCAGGGCTCTCCAACCCTGTTCCTGGAGAGATACCTACTGTAGGTTGACATCTATCTAGTCCAGGGCTCTCCAACCCCTGTTCCTGGAGAGATACCTACTGTAGGTTTACATCTATCTAGTCCAGGGCTCTCCAACCCTGTTCCCGGAGAGATACCTACTGTAGGTTTACATCTATCTAGTCCAGGGCTCTCCAACCCTGTTCCTGGAGAGAGACCCTACTGTAGGTTTACATCTATCTAGTCCAGGGTTCTCCAACCCTGTTCCTGGAGAGATACCTACTGTACATCTACAGTAGAAGTCGGAAGTTCACATACACCTTAGCCAAATACATTTAAACTCAGTTTTTCACAATTCCTGACTTTTAATCCTAGTAAAACTTCCTGTCTTAGGTCAGTTAGGACCACCACTTTATTTTAAGGATGTGAAATGTCAGAATAACAGTAGAGAGAATTATTTATTTCAGATTTTTATTTCTTTCATCAAATTCCCAGTGGGTCAGTATTGTACATACACTCAATTGGTATTTGGTAGCATTGCCTTTAAATGGTTTAACTTGGTTCAAATGTTTCAGGTAGCCTTCCACAAGCTTCCCACAATAAGTTGGGTGAATTTTGTCCCATTCCTCCTGACAGAGCTGGTGTAACTGAGTCAGGTTTGTAGGCCTCCTTGCTCGCACATGCTTTTTCAGTTATGTCCACATTTTCTATGGGATTGAGGTCAGGGCTTTGTGATGGCCACTCCAATACCTTGACATTATTGTCCTTAAGCCATTTTGCCACAACTTTGAAGTATGCTTGGGATCATTGTCCATTTGGAAGACCCATTTGCGACCAAGCTTTAACTTCCAGACTGATGTCTTGAGATGTTTTTTCAATATATACAAATTATTTTCCTCCTCACGAAGCCATGTATTTTGTGAAGTGCACCAGGCCCTCCTGCAGCAAAGCACCCCACAACATGATGTTGCCACCCCCACAACATGATGTTGCCACCCCCATGCTTCACAGCCGTCCCCTGTAACGGTTGTCATCGGATGAAGAAGGAGACCAAGGTACAGCGCTCATGATGGTTAATGAAACTGAACAATGCAACAAAATAACAAAGTTGAACCAAAAGAAACAGTTCTGTGTGCAGAACACTAAACAGATAACAACTACCCACAAAAACCAGGTTGAAAAAGGCTGCCTAAGTATGATTCCCAATCAGAGACAACAATAGACAGCTGCATCTAATTGGGAACCACACTCGGCCAAAGACAGAGAAAACATAGAAATAAAGAAACTAGAATGCTCACCCCAGTCACACCCTGGCCTAACCAAAATAGAGAATAAAAGCCTCTCTTTGGCCAGGGCGTGACATCCCCCTTTTTACTCCTAACATAACGATGGTCATTATAGCCAAACAGTTCTATGTTTGTTTCATCAGAACAGAGGACATTTGTCCCCATGTGTAGTTGCAAACCGTAGTCTGGCTTTTTTATGGCGGTTTTGGAGCAGTGGCTTTTCCTTGCTGAGCGGCCTTTCAGGTTATGTCGATATAGGACTCGTTTTACTGTGGATACAGATACTTTTGTATCAGTTTCCTCCAGCATCTTCACAAGGTCCTTTTCTGTTGTTCTGGGATTGATTTGCACTTTTCGCACCAAAGTATGTTTTTCTCTAGGAGACAGAATGCGTCTCTTCCTGAGCGGTATGACGGCTGCGTGGTCCCATGGTGTTTATACTTGCGTACTATTGTTTGTACAGATGAACGTGGTACCTTCAGGCATTTGGAAATTGCTTCCAAGGATGTACCAGACGTGTGGAGGTCTACAATTATTTTCTGACGTCTTGGCTGATTTCTTTCGATTTTCCTATGATGTCAAGCAAATAGGCACTGAGTTTGAAGGTAGGCCTTGAAATACATCCACAGGTACACCTCCAATTGACTCAAATGTTGTCAATTAGCCTATCAGAAGCTTCTAAATCCATAACATAATTTTCTGGAATTTTCCAAGCTGTTTAAAGGCACAGTCAACTTAGTGTATGTAAACTTCTGACCCACTGGAATTGTGATACAGTGAATTATAAGTGAAATAATCTGTCTGTAAACAATTGTTGGGAAAATGACTTGTGTCAAGCACAAAGTAGATGTCCTAACAGACTTGCCAAAAAACTATAGTTTGTTAACAAGAAATTTGTGGAGTGGTTGAAAAATGAGTTTTATGACTCCAACCTAAGTGGATGTAAACTTCCAACTTCAACTGTATCTAGTCCAGGGCTCTCCAACCATGTTCATATGGTTAATTATTAATTAATTATATATATATATTAATATTTTCATTAATCCAGGAACAATACATCTTTGGAGTAAAGCACCCAGGTTGGTTTAATTATTAAATAGAACAGAACAGTCAGTTGTTATGTACATTCTCCACACTGCATTCCCATTGGGTTCATTCTAACAACGCATGAAACTCAGGTCGATAGGATGCATGGAACTCAGGTCGATAGGATGCAGGATGCATGGAACTCAGGTCGATTCCAGGATGCATGGAACTCAGGTCGATAGGATGCATGGAACTCAGGTCGATAGGATGCATGGAACTCAGGTCGATAGGATGCATGGAACTCAGGTCGATAGGATGCATGGAACTCAGGTCGATAGGATGCATGGAACTCAGGTCGATAGGATGCATGGAACTCAGGTCGATAGGATGCATGGAACTCAGGGCGATAGGATGCATGGAACTCAGGTCGATAGGATGCATGGAACTCAGGTCGATAGGATGCATGGAACTCAGGTCGATAGGACACTTCAGGGTCTAGACCAGTGATGTCAAGCTCATTCCATGGAAGTGTCTGCTGGTTTTAGGGGTTTTACCTTTCAATTAATACCTAGACAACCAGATGAGGAGAGTTCCTTATTAAACAGTGATTTTAATTCGTCAATTCAGTACAGCGGAGGAGAGAACCTGCAGACACTCAGCTCTCCGTGGAATGAGTTGGACGCCTGGTCTAGAGACTGGTCGTAAGGTTTTTTTTTCGAGAACTTACAGATATAATACTGAGAAGAGTCATGTTTGTCAATCGATCATCTTTTAAAGGAGACCACAATATATGCTGTGTCCATAGAAAGCAACGCTTGACAGGAAATTTTACAGTCAGCCTCAGGTCAACTCTGGGAACAGTGTCATTAATGTTTACTCCATCCTTTTCACTTATAACCCGCGTGGACCTGTCAAACCTGCTATGTAACCT
Organism: Oncorhynchus masou masou; assembly: GCF_036934945.1. Classification (NCBI taxonomy): domain Eukaryota; kingdom Metazoa; phylum Chordata; class Actinopteri; order Salmoniformes; family Salmonidae; genus Oncorhynchus; species Oncorhynchus masou. Next base: position 10,334 of record NW_027002617.1, on the reverse strand, counting down.
GCTATGTAGCTTAATGATAGAGCCCCTTTTAAAAAAACACACAAGACACAATAAAAAACTTTGCGAACATTTTAAAACTAATACTCGAGAGACATTTTCAAAAGCAAGCGAAAACAAAATAAATACAAAAAATAAATAAAAGAATAAAAAATAAATCCATTGTAAATAAAATAAAAAATATGAATTAATTAATAAATAAAAAAATAACTATGACATGCCACCAGGGCCTGTTTTCGGTTGGTTTGGTCAGTCAAGACAAAATGCAGTGAAGTTCGTTTCGAAAACACAACAGACACATTGAATCAAATCTCCAAATTATTTCAACAATAGACACATTAGTAATGTACAATACAGATGTTTCTCTATGGACAATAGATCCTTGTGGTCCCAGATAAGAGGGCATAATACCTAGCAGGCCATATGAGTTAGCCAGCTAACATTTACATAATTTAGCAGACACTGTTATCGAGAGCAACTTCCCGAAGCAATTATGGGTAAGTGCTTTGCTCAAGGGCACATTGACACATTTTTTTTACCTAGTCGGCTCAGGGATTCGAACCGGCAATCTTTCGGTTACTGACCCAATGCTCTTAACCGCTCGGCTCCCTGCTGCCCCTAATGTTGTTAAACAACCATTAAAAACTATTGATTTTCAAGATCATTTAAAGGTTCAATGCAGCCAATTTTTTATCTCAAAATCAAATAATTTCTAGGTAACAATGAAGTACCTTACTGGGATTGTTTTCAATGAAAACTGGTCAAAGAGCAATTTCTTACAAAGAGTTTTGCTAGGACTGTCTGAGAGTGGTCTGAGTGACGAGCCTAAATGGGGCTTCTTTTTCTTTTTAACCGCCTGGTGACGTCACCATGGGAACGAAACAGGCTGACAATTTCAGGCGGTCTTTTCAAACAGCTCTCACACTAAAAAAATTGCATTATCATCATGTTCACGATTTTCACAGTGTTATTCCAACCTTATAGTAAATATATATATATATATAAAACACAAGGGGAGAAAAAAGAAATAAACAGAAAGTAAATCATCTGAATATTTAGGTTTGATCTGAAGGATCCTGCTTTGTACCCCCGTTGTCCTCTCGGCATTGACAATGAATGCCAAGGAGTTGGTATGATAGCACAAACAGGCTATACAAATAGACAGGTTTCACCTTGAACAACTGCAGCACATATTCTGGTGATAATTCTCATGGTTCAGACATACCCGGGCCTCTGACAAAGTACATACAACGTTTTTTGTTTTTTTTAATAAGCATAATCAGAGCATTATATATGCAGAGATCAGGGCTGGTGTCAATCCCATTTAAATTCCAGTCAATTCATTAAAGTAAAATCAAGTTCCCAAATTCCAAATCCTTGTTGAAAAAAGCCTTGAAGAGAATTGGAATTGGAATTTCAATGTATTTCCTGAATTGACTGGAATTGAAATGGAATTGACCCAAATCCTGATAGAGATATATTTATATCTACATGGTTATAGCTATACATGTCACTAATGGGCGGTGTATTTTACTGAAGCCCTGTGGTGATGGTGGTGTATTTTACTGAAGCCCTGTGGTGATGGGCGGTGTTGGTGGTGTATTTTACTAAGCCCTGTGGTGATGGGCGGTGTTGGTGGTGTATTTTACTAAGCCCTGTGGTGATGGGCGGTGTTGGTGGTGTATTTTACTGAAGCCCTGTGGTGATGGGCGGTGTTGGTGGTGTATTTTACTGAAGCCCTGTGGTGATGGGCGGTGTTGGTGGTGTATTTTACTAAGCCCTGTGGTGATGGGCGGTGTTGGTGGTGTATTTTACTAAGCCCTGTGGTGATGGGCGGTGTTGGTGGTGTATTTTACTAAGCCCTGTGGTGATGGGCGGTGTTGGTGGTGTATTTTACTAAGCCCTGTGGTGATGGGCGGTGTTGGTGGTGTATTTTACTAAGCCCTGTGGTGATGGGCGGTGTTGGTGGTGTATTTTACTAAGCCCTGTGGTGATGGGCGGTGTTGGTGGTGTATTTTACTAAGCCCTGTGGTGATGGGTGGTGTTGGTGGTGTATTTTACTGAAGCCCTGTGGTGATGGGCGGTGTTGGTGGTGTATTTTACTAAGCCCTGTGGTGATGGGCGGTGTATTTTACTAAGCCCTGTGGTGTTGGTGGTGTATTTTACTAAGCCCTGTGGTGATGGGTGGTGTTGGTGGTGTATTTTACTAAGCCCTGTGGTGATGGGTGGTGATGGTGGTGTATTTTACTAAGCCCTGTGGTGATGGGTGGTGTTGGTGGTGTATTTTACTAAGCCCTGTGGTGATGGTGGTGTATTTTACTAAGCCCTGTGGTGATGGGCGGTGTTAGTGGTGTATTTTACTAAGCCCTGTGGTGTTGGGCGGTGTTGGTGGTGTATTTTACTAAGCCCTGTGGTGATGGGTGGTGTGTTTTACTGAAGCCCTGTGGTGATGGGTGGTGTTGGTGGTGTATTTTACTAAGCCCTGTGGTGATGGCGGTGTATTTTACTAAGCCCTGTAGTGATGGGTGGTGTTGGTGGTGTATTTTACTAAGCCCTGTGGTGATGGGTGGTGTTGGTGGTGTATTTTACTAAGCCCTGTGGTGATGGCGGTGTATTTTACTAAGCCCTGTAGTGATGGGCGGTGTTGGTGGTGTATTTTACTAAGCCCTGTGGTGATGGGCGGTGTTGGTGGTGTATTTTACTAAGCCCTGTGGTGATGGTGGTGTATTTTACTAAGCCCTGTGGTGATGGGCGGTGTTGGTGGTGTATTTTACTAAGCCCTGTGGTGTTGGTGGTGTATTTTATTGAAGCCCTGTGGTGATGGGTGGTGTTGGTGGTGTATTTTACTAAGCCCTGTGGTGTTGGCGGTGTATTTTACTAAGCCCTGTGGTGATGGGCGGTGTTGGTGGTGTATTTTACTAAGCCCTGTGGTGATGGCGGTGTATTTTATTGAAGCCCTGTGGTGATGGGCGGTGTTGGTGGTGTATTTTACTAAGCCCTGTGGTGATGGCGGTGTATTTTACTGAAGCCCTGTGGTGATGGCTGTGTATTTTATTGAAGCCCTGTGGTGATGGGCGGTGTTAGTGGTGTATTTTATTGGTCTGGTCTATAGTAGTGCACTATATAGGAATAGGGCTCTGGTCTAAAGTAGTGCACTATATAGGGAATAGGCTCTAGTCTAAAGTAGTGCACCATATAGGGAATAGGGCTCTGGTCTAAAGTAGTGCACTATATAGGGAATAGGGCTTTGGTCTAAAGTAGTGCACTATATAGGGAATAGGGCTCGGGTCTAAAGTAGTGCACTATATAGGGAATAGGCTCTAGTCTAAAGTAGTGCACCATATAGGGAATAGGGCTCTAGTCTAAAGTAGTGCACCATATAGGGAATAGGGCTCTGGTCTAAAGTAGTGCACTATATAGGGAATAGGGCTCTGGTCTAAAGTAGTGCACTATGCAGGGAATAGGGCTCTGGTCTATAGTAGTGCACTATGCAGGAATAGGGCTCTGGTCTAAAGTAGTGCACTATATAGGGAATAGGGCTCTGGTCTAAAGTAGTGCACTATGCAGGGAATAGGGTGGCATAGGGCTCTGGTCTAAAGTAGTGCACTATATAGGGAATAGGGCTCTGGTCTAAAGTAGTACCACTATATAGGGAATAGGGCTCTGGTCTAAAGTAGTGCACTATATAGGGAATAGGACTCTGGTCTAAAGTAGTGCACTATATAGGGAATAGGGCTCTGGTCTAAAGTAGTGCACTATAAAGAGAATAGGGCTCTGGTCTATAGTAGTGCACTATGCAGGGTATAGGGTGCCATTTGGGATGCATATATAGAGTGCCTGATACTTACAGAGATCTAACAGAAGAAAGTGTCACTGCAACACAAGCAGCAGCCCAGAAAACATTCAAGAGTGCCGAGATTCAAATCAATCAAGTGACACGGGAGAAAGTTGAGGTTGTTTTGCTTGCAGAAAAAAAATAACATATCACTGAATAAATGAAGAAATTAATCAAACAAAACCAAGCTTTACATTCATGATGCTGCCCCCCCCGCAAAAAAAAGTGCACTTTGTTTATTAATAAAATGCACAATCTTGAACTCTTGAATACAAAATAAAAATTTGTAAAGCTTTGTGAAGTTATCAGCGCCCTAGGCCTTTTGCTGGATCCAAGCCATTATCCCAGCCAAGAGAAACTCCTGCCATAGCATCAGCTTGTCATAGGGATTTACAGTAAGCCTAAAGTGGAACAGACAGCGTTTTTAACAACATGAAATCTTATTACAATCCGTTCATATACACCCCAGGAAGAATATATATTTTATTATTATTATTATTATTTATTTTTTTACATTTTCTGACAAACAAGCACTTAGATATGGTCATTTTCACGTTTTCATAAAATCATAGAATGTTTAGGAATGACGTAGAGTAAGGCATTTGTGAAAATTCTATATCAATATAGAGTGGGAAAGCAGCCATGCGTTTTGGACAATTAGTAGACACTGCAGGAAATAAAACCCTCATTAAAAACACCTGTCTCATCCAGGAGTCAATACAGACCGGTGTGCCATAGCCAATCAGAGCTACAGTAGGCCTTTATGCAAATAAGCCATTTGCCTTATGGGCCTGTCATCATTCACTATGAACTGGACTGTGTGTTTACAGGCAGTAGGTCCTGCCACCATTCACTCTGAACTGGACAGTGTGTTTACAGGCAGTAGGTCCTGCCACCATTCACTCTGAACTGGACTGTGTGTTTACAGGCAGTAGGTCCTGCCACCATTCACTCTGAACTGGACTGTGTGTTTACAGGCAGTAGGTCCTGCCACCATTCACTCTGAACTGGACAGTGTGTTTACAGGCAGTAGGTCCTGCCATCATTCACTCTGAACTGGACTGTGTGTTTACAGGCAGTAGGTCCTGCCACCATTCACTATGAACTGGACTGTGTGTTTACAGGCAGTAGGTCCTGCCTTCATTCACTCTGAACTGGACTGTGTGTTTACAGGCAGTAGGTCCTGCCACCATTCACTCTGAACTGACTGTGTGTTTACAGGCAGTAGGTCCTGCCACCATTCACTCTGAACTGGACTGTGTGTTTACAGGCAGTAGGTCCTGCCACCATTCACTATGAACTGGACTGTGTATTTACAGGCAGCAGGTCCTGCCACCATTCACTATGAACTGGACTGAGTGTTTACAGGCAGTAGCAACAGTGTGACTTGAGATCATTACAGGGTAGCCTAGTGGTTAGAGCGTTGGACTAGTAACCTGAAGGCTGCAAGTTCAAACCCCGAGCTGACAAGGTACATCTGTCGCTCTGCCCCTGAACAGGCAGTTAACTCCACTGTTCCCAGGCCGTCATTGAAAATAAGAATTTGTTCTTAACTGACTTGCCTGGTTAAAAAAAGGTTAAAAAATATATATATATACCTGAATGGATTTTCTGTAAATATGTAAAATACCACGGGAGTCCTCCTACATTTGGGAACTTTACAGTCCTATTGATCAGACAACCATGAACAGATAGCCTCTCTCCCCTCAGTTATACACATCAACAACCATGAACAGATAGCCTCTCTCTCCCTCAGTTATACACATGAACAGATAGGCTCTCTCTCCCTCAGTTATACATATCAACAACCATGAACAGGTAGGCTCTCTCTCCCTCAGTTATACACATCAACAACCATGAACAGGTAGCCTCTCTCTCCCTCAGTTATACACATCAACAACCATGAACAGGTCGGCTCTCTCTCCCTCAGTTATACATCAACAACCATGAACAGGTAGGCTCTCTCTCCCTCAGTTATACACATCAACAACCATGAACAGGTAGGCTCTCTCTCCCTCAGTTATACACATGAACAGGTAGGCTCTCTCCCCTCAGTTATACACATCATCAACAAGATCAACAACTAATGCTCGCCAGAGCGAGATGAGCTCAAGTTTAAAGAGGGAACATTGGATAACATTGTTCAGCTCGTTGGTTGTCAGAATTGCACCTATAAACGATGGGGAATAGTAGCCTGCTCGTACTTCTGCAGGATGCCTGCCGATTGACGACGCTTTGAGAACTGAATGGGAACTTGCCTTCCCACCCATTTGATCTATGACAAATGCATTTGATTGACAACTAAGGATGCGTTCAAACTGCCTCCAGTGTGTTAGCGTGCGCTCTGGCTTCGTAAACTGCCTCCAGTGTGTTAGCGTGCACTCTGGCTTTGTAAACTGCCTCTAGTGTGTTAGCGTGCGCTCTGGCTTTGTAAACCCTCCAGTGTGTTAGCGTGCGCTCTGGCTTCGTAAACTGCCTCCAGTGTGTAGCGTGCGCTCTGGGTTCGTAAACTGCCTCCAGTGTGTTAGCGTGCGCTCTGGGTTCGTAAACTGCCTCTAGTGTGTTAGCGTGCGCTCTGGGTTCGTAAACTGCCTCCAGTGTGTTAGCGTGCGCTCTGGGTTCGTAAACTGCCTCCAGTGTGTTAGCGTGCGCTCTGGGTTCGTAAACTGCCTCCAGTGTGTTAGCGTGCGCTCTGGCTTCGTAAACTGCCTCTAGTGTGTTAGCGTGCGCTCTGGGTTCGTAAACTGCCTCCAGTGTGTTAGCGTGCGCTCTGGGTTCGTAGAACCGCCTCCAGTGTTTAGCGTGCGCTCTGGATTCCGTAAACTGCCTCTAGTGTGTTAGCGTGCGCTCTGGGTTCGTAAACTGCCTCCAGTGTGTTAGCGTGCGCTCTGGCTTTGTAAACTGCCTCCAGTGTGTTAGCGTGCGCTCTGGCTTCGTAAACTGCCTCTAGTGTGTTAGCGTGCGCTCTGGGTTCGTAAACTGCCTCCAGTGTGTTAGCGTGCGCTCTGGGTTCGTAAACTGCCTCCAGTGTGTTAGCGTGCGCTCTGGGTTCGTAAACTGCCCCCAGTGTGTTAGCGTGCGCTCTGGCTTCGTAAACTGCCTCCAGTGTGTTAGCGTGCGCTCTGGCTCGTAAACTGCCTCTAGTGTGTTAGCGTGCGCTCTGGGTTCGTAAACTGCCTCCAGTGTGTTAGCGTGCGCTCTGGGTTCGTAAACTGCCCCGGTGTGTTAGTGTGCGCTCTGGGTTCGTGACTGTAACCCTGCTGGTGGCATCAATTTATTTATGCTTTTTTTTTTGCAAAAGTTTACAGACGCCGGTCATATTCAGCGGGTGTTGCGCATTCGTACATTCATCAGTTATTCTGCGCTCTCAGGACAATTCACTCAGACGAGAGTGCTCTAAAAATCTGAGTAGATAGCCAGAGTGAATTTACAAAACGCAAGAGATATGCTAACTGATACCAGTCATTCAAGTTCAGCATAGCTAGCTAGCGAAGCAATTTTTTTTAATTTCTTGCTAGCTAACCAAATGACACCTGTGTCTCTCAAGCTGTGGCCACCAAAAAATGAGGATGGGGGGTAAAGAGGTTACTCACTCCTCCAATGACATGATATCCTCCCAGCAGATAGCTAGCTAATGTCAGGCCCTGTGTTTTTCACTTGCACTATCAATAGATACGCTAACCTATTAGCCATGTTATGACTGACTTGTGATCGTTGCCCTACCAGATACGCTAACCTATTAGCCATGTTATGACTGACTTGTGATCGTGCCCTTGCTAGTTTGATTGCATTGTCATCAGCCTTAGTTACATTAGTCCGTTTTTGTCAAATATCGAGTAATTGAAACTGAAACAGTGCATCACGAATGGGTGGAGGCAGATGAATGGGTGGCAGACATCCATCTATTCTGACAACAATGTACAAGCTGTGATTTACAACCTGATAGCTATTTTTTTTTTGACCACCAAGAAATGTATTGGTGAATTATATTAATCATGTATTGAACTGCATCCCTCTATTCTGACAACAATGCCTTAGTGTACGTCATGGAAAATTGAGTCAAATATAGTACCTATTTTTTATAATGTTGGTTTTGTAGCATGAACTGGGAAGTTGATATTTTTTGACTGATATTATGATTGTCTGTTTGTTTCATATCTGCAAAGTAACTAAAATTAGCTGCCAGTTCCACTTTAATAATGGACAAACAGGACCAGAGCCATATATTTAAAGAGTAGGTCCAACTTTTAGAAGGTTGAATATTGTTTTAAATTCTAGACATTCAGTGACATAGCATTGTTTAAATATTCTCCATGTAATGTTAATGGGGAGATAACATGGCTGTTATAGAATGTTGTAGTGTCATGTTAATGGGGTTCTAACATGGCTGTTATAGAATGTTGTAGTGTCATGTTAATGGAGAGATAACATGGCTGTTATAGAATGTAGTAGTGTCATGTTAATGGAGAGATAATATGGCTGTTATAGAATGTTGTAGTGTCATGTTAATGGGGTTCTAACATGGCTGTTATAGAATGTTGTAGTGTCATGTTAACGGGGAGATAACATGGCTGTTATAGAATGTTGTAGTGTCATGTTAATGGAGAGATAATATGGCTGTTATAGAATGTTGTAGTGTCATGTTAATGTGTTCTAACATGACTGTTATAGAATGTTGTATTGTCATGTTAATGGAGAGATAACATGGCTGTTATAGAATGGTGTAGTGTCATGTTAATGTGTTCTAACATGGCTGTTATAGAATGTTGTAGTGTCATGTTAATGGGGTTCTAACATGGCTGTTATAGAATGTTGTAGTGTCATGTTAATGGGGTTCTAACATGGCTGTTATAGAATGTTGTAGTGTCATGTTCATGGAGAGATAACATGGCAGTTATAGAATGTTGTAGTGTCATGTTAATGGGGAGATAACATGGCTGCTATAGAATGTTGCAGTGTCATTAACGGGAGATAACATGACTGTTATAGAATGTTGTAGTGTCATGTTAATGGAGAGATAACATGGCTGCTATAGAATGTTGCAGTGTCATGTTAAAATGCATCATGATGCAGAAACCTCAATGTCCCAGCTTCCTAAATATATTGCTCCGGGTTCCTGTCTGCAGTGAGAGAAGAACTCCTCAGACCAGACAAAAATATAATTCTGTCACATGAGCAATCCATAGCCTAAGAGCCTAATAGTGGACCCAATCCTCCCCCGTCCTCTACAACAGTGTGGTCTGACCCAGTCCTCCCCCGTCCTCTACAACAGTGTGGTCTGACCCAGTCCTCCTCTCCTACTCTGCAACAGTGTGGGCTGACCCAGTCTTCCCCCGTCCCTCTACAACAGTGTGGTCTGGCCCAATCCTCTCTCCTCCTCTGCAACAGTGCGGTCTGACCCAGTCCTCCCCCCCTCCTCTACAACAGTGTGGTCTGACCCAGCCCCCCTCCCTCTCCTCTACAAGAGTGTGGTCTGACCCAGTCCTCCCCGTCCTCTACAACAGTGTGGTCTGACCCAGTCCTCCCTGTCCTCTACAACAGTGTGGTCTGACCCAGTCCTCCTCTCCTACTCTGCAACAGTGTGGGCTGACCTCCTCCCCCCGTCCTCTACAACAGTGTGGTCTGGCCCAATCCTCCTCTCCTCCTCTGCAACAGTGCGGTCTGACCCAGTCCTCCCCCTCCTCTACAACAGTGTGGTCTGACCCAGCCCCCTCCCTCCCTCTACAAGAGTGTGGTCTGGACCCAGTCCTCCCCCCGTCCTCTACAACAGTGTGGTCTGACCCAGTCCTCCCCTGTCCTCTGCAACAGTGTGGTCTGACCCAGTCCTCACCCCTGCTCTGCAACAGTGTGGTCTGACCCAACCTCCCCTCCTCTCTACAACAGTGTGGTCTGACCCAGTCCTCCCCTGTCCTCTGCAACAGTGTGGTCTGACCCAGTCCTCCCCTGTCCTCTGCAACAGTGTGGTCTGACCCAGTCCTCCCCTCCTCTGCAACAGTGTGGGTCTGACCCAGTCCCCCTCCCTCCTCTGCAACAGTGTGGTCTGACCCAGTCCTCCCCCGTCCTCTACAACAGTGTGGTCTGACCCAGTCCTCCCGATCCTCTACAACAGTGTGGTCTGACCCAGTCCTCCCCGTCCTCTACAACAGTGTGGTCTGACCCAGTCCTCCACCGTCCTCTGCAACAGTGTGGTCTGACCCAGTCCTCCCCGTCCTCTACAACAGTGTGGTCTGACCCAGTCCTCCCCGTCCTCTGCAACAGTGTGGTCTGACCCAGTCCTCCCCGTCCTCTGCAACAGTGTGGTCTGACCCAGTCCTCCCCCCTCCTCTGCAACAGTGTGGTCTGACCCAGTCCTCCTCTCCTCCTCTGCAACAGTGTGGTCTGACCCAGTCCTCCCCCCCTCCTCTGCAACAGTGTGGTCTGACCCAGTCCTCCCCCCCTCCTCTGCAACAGTGTGGTCTGGCCCAGTCCTCCTCTCCTCCTCTGCAACAGTGTGGTCTGACCC